>NC_038256.2:14945472-14948423 GCF_000004515.6 Glycine max
AATTAACAACGAACCTCTCGAGAAATTCCTAACGAGGGTACTTTTCCACGGAAATCCGATTCAGGCGCATATTATGTTGAGCAGCTCGAAATTGAACAATGGAAGCTGCTAAGAAATTTAAATGATCATAACTTTTCACTAGGATGTCCGATTCAGGCGCATCATATATCGAGACGCTCAAAATTGAAGGATGGAAGCTCTCGAGAAATTAAAATTGTCATAACTTTTCACTCGGATGTCCGATTCTGGCACATCAAATATCGAGACGCTCGAAATTAAACAACAGAACTTCTCGAGAAATTCAAATGGTTATAACTTTTCACACGGAGGTCCGATTGAGGCACATCACATATCGAGATGCCCGAAATTGAACAACGAAACCTCTCGAGAAATTCAAATGGTCATAACTTTTCACACGGAGGTCCAATTCAAGCGCATCACATATGGAGGCGCCCGAAATTGAACCACGGAAGCTCTTGAGAAATTGAAATTGTCATAACTTTTCACTCGAATGTCCGATTCAGGCACGTCTTATATTGAGATGCTCGAAATTGAACAATGGAAGCTCTCGAGAAATTAAAATTGTCATAACTTTTCACTCAGATGTCCGATTCAGGCACATCAGATATCTAGACGCTTGAAATTGAACAACGGAAGCTCTCGAGAAATTTAAATGATCATAAATTTTCACTCGGATGTCCAAATCAGGCGCATCATATATCGAGACGCTCGAAATTGAACAACGGAAGCTCTCGAGAAATTAAAATTGTCATAACTTTCCACTCGGATGTCCGATTCAGGCACATTAGATATCTAGACGCTTGAAATTAAACAACGGAACCTCTCGAGAAATTCAAATGGTCATAACTTTTCACACGGAAATCCGATTCAAGCACATCACATATGGAGACGCCCGAAATTGAACCACGGAAGATCTCGAGAAATTCAAATGGTCATAACTTTTCACTCGTATGTCCGATTCAGGCGCATAATATATTGAGAAGCTCGAAATTGAACAACGGAAGCTCTCGAGAAATTCAAATGGTCATAACATTCCATTCGGATGTCCAATTCAGGCACATAATATATCGAGACGCTCGAAATTGAACAACGGAAGCTCTCGAGAAATTAAAATTGTCATAACTTTTCACTCAGATGTCCGATTTAGGCACATCAGATATCTAGACGCTCGAAATTAAACAACGGAACCTCTCGAGAAATTCAAATGGTCATAACTTTTCACACGGAAATCCAATTCAAGCACATCACATATGGAGACGCCCGAAATTGAACCACGGAAGATCTCGAGAAATTCAAATGGTCATAACTTTTTACTCGTATGTCCGATTCAGGCGCATAATATATTGAGAAGCTCAAAATTGAACAACGGAAGCTCCTAAGAAATTTAAATGATCATAAATTTTCACTCGGATGTCCGATTCAGGCGCATCATATATCGAGACGCTCAAAATTGAACAATGGAAGCTCTAGAGAAATTAAAATTGTCATAACTTTTCACTCGGATGTTCGATTCAGGCACATCAGATATCGAGACGCTCGAAATTAAACAACGGAACCTCTCGAGAAATTCAAATGGTTATAACTTTTCACACGGAGGTCCGATTGAGGCACATCACATATCGAGATGCCCGAAATTGAACAACGAAACCTCTCGAGAAATTCAAATGGTCATAACTTTTCACACGGAGGTCCGATTCAAGCGCATCACATATGGAGGCGCTCAAAATTGAACCACGGAAGCTCTTGAGAAATTGAATTGGTCATAACTTTTCACTCGGATGTCCGATTCAGCCACGTCTTATATTGAGATGCTCGAAATTGAACACGGAGCTCTCGAGAAATTAAAATTGTCATACTCAGATGTCCGATTCAGGCACATCAGATATCTAGACGCTTGAAATTGAACAACGGAAGCTCTCGAGAAATTTAAATGATCATAAATTTTCACTCGGATGTCCAATTCAGGCGCATCATATATCGAGACGCTCGAAATTGAACAACGGAAGCTCTCGAGAAATTAAAATTGTCATAACTTTCCACTCGGATATCCGATTCAGGCACATTAGATATCTAGACGCTTGAAATTAAACAACGGAACCTCTCGAGAAATTCAAATGGTCATAACTTTTCCAACGGAGGTCCGATTCAAGCGCATCTCATATGGAGATGCCTGAAATTGAACCACGGATGCTCTTGAGAAATTGAAATTGTCATAACTTTTCACTCGAATGTCCGATTCAGGCACATCTTATATTGAGATGCTCGAAATTGAACAACGGAAGCTCTCGAGAAATTAAAATTGTCATAACTTTTCACTCGGATGTCCGATTCAGGCACATCAGATATCGAGACGCTCGAAATTAAACAACGGAACCTCTCGAGAAATTCAAATGGTCATAACTTTTCACACGGAAATCTGATTCAAGCACATCACATATGGAGACGCCCGAAATTGAACCACGGAAGATCTCGAGAAATTCAAATGGTCATAACTTTTCACTCGGATGTCCGATTCAGGCGCATAATATATTGAGAAGCTCAAAATTGAACAACGGAAGCTCCTAAGAAATTTAAATGATCATAAATTTTCACTCGGATGTCCGATTCAGGCGCATCATATATCGAGACGCTCAAAATTGAACAATGGAAGCTCTCGAGAAATTAAAATTGTCATAACTTTTCACTCGGATGTCCGATTCAGGCACATCAGATATCGAGACGCTCGAAATTAAACAACAGAACTTCTCGAGAAATTCAAATGGTTATAACTTTTCACACGGAGGTCCGATTGAGGCACATCACATATCGAGATGCCCGAAATTGAACAACGAAACCTCTAGAGAAATTCAAATGGTCATAACTTTTCACACGGAGGTCCAATTCAAGCGCATCACATATGGAGGCGCCCGAAATTGAACCACGGAAGCTCT
>NC_038256.2:14949058-14950860 GCF_000004515.6 Glycine max
AGACAGCTGAATTCCTCAGAAGTCGAGTCACTCAGATGTCCGATTTAGGCATATCAGATATCTAGACGCTCGAAATTAAACAACGGAACCTCTCGAGAAATTCAAATGGTCATAACTTTTCACACGGAAATCCAATTCAAGCACATCACATATGGAGACGCCCGAAATTGAACCACGGAAGATCTCGAGAAATTCAAATGGTCATAACTTTTCACTCGTATGTCCGATTCAGGCGCATAATATATTGAGAAGCTCCAAATTGAACAACGGAAGCTCTCGAGAAATTGAAATGGTCATAACATTCCATTCGGATGTCCAATTCAGGCACATAATATATCGAGACGCTCGAAATTGAACAACGGAAGCTCTCGAGAAATTAAAATTGTCATAACTTTTCACTCAGATGTCCGATTTAGGCACATCAGATATCTAGACGCTCGAAATTAAACAACGGAACCTCTCGAGAAATTCAAATGGTCATAACTTTTCACACGGAAATCCAATTCAAGCACATCACATATGGAGACGCCCGAAATTGAACAACGAAACCTCTCGAGAAATTCAAATGGTCATAACTTTTCACACGGAGGTCCAATTCAAGCGCATCACATATGGAGGCGCCCGAAATTGAACCACGGAAGCTCTTGAGAAATTGAAATTGTCATAACTTTTCACTCGAATGTCCGATTCAGGCACGTCTTATATTGAGATGCTCGAAATTGAACAATGGAAGCTCTCGAGAAATTAAAATTGTCATAACTTTTCACTCAGATGTCCGATTCAGGCACATCAGATATCTAGACGCTTGAAATTGAACAACGGAAGCTCTCGAGAAATTTAAATGATCATAAATTTTCACTCGGATGTCCAAATCAGGCGCATCATATATCGAGACGCTCGAAATTGAACAACGGAAGCTCTCGAGAAATTAAAATTGTCATAACTTTCCACTCGGATGTCCGATTCAGGCACATTAGATATCTAGACGCTTGAAATTAAACAACGGAACCTCTCGAGAAATTCAAATGGTCATAACTTTTCACACGGAAATCCGATTCAAGCACATCACATATGGAGACGCCCGAAATTGAACCACGGAAGATCTCGAGAAATTCAAATGGTCATAACTTTTCACTCGTATGTCCGATTCAGGCGCATAATATATTGAGAAGCTCGAAATTGAACAACGGAAGCTCTCGAGAAATTGAAATGGTCATAACATTCCATTCGGATGTCCAATTCAGGCACATAATATATCGAGACGCTCGAAATTGAACAACGGAAGCTCTCGAGAAATTAAAATTGTCATAACTTTTCACTCAGATGTCCGATTCAGGCATATCAGATATCTAGACGCTCGAAATTAAACAACGGAACCTCTCAAGAAATTCAAATGGTCATAACTTTTCACACGGAAATCCGATTCAGGCGCATAATATATTGAGAAGCTCGAAATTGAACAACGGAAGCTGCTAAGAAATTTAAATGATCATAAATTTTCACTCGGATGTCCGATTCAGGCGCATCATATATCGAGACGCTCAAAATTGAACAATGGAAGCTCTCGAGAATTTAAAATTGTCATAACTTTTCACTCAGATGTCCGATTCAGGCACATTAGATATCTAGACGCTTGAAATTAAACAACGGAACCTCTCGAGAAATTCAAATGGTCATAACTTTTCACACGGAAATCCGATTCAAGCACATCACATATGGAGACGCCCGAAAATTGAACCACGGAAGATGTCGAGAAATTCAAATGGTCATAACTTTTCACTCGTTGTCCGATTCAGGCGCAT
>NC_038256.2:14953189-14953994 GCF_000004515.6 Glycine max
ATGGAAGCTCTCGAGAAATTAAAATTGTCATAACTTTTCACTCGGATGTCCGATTCTGGCACATCAGATATCGAGACGCTCGAAATTAAACAACAGAACTTCTCGAGAAATTCAAATGGTTATAACTTTTCACACGGAGGTCCGATTGAGGCACATCACATATCGAGATGCCCGAAATTGAACAACGAAACCTCTCGAGAAATTCAAATGGTCATAACTTTTCACACGGAGGTCCAATTCAAGCGCATCACATATGGAGGCGCCCGAAATTGAACCACGGAAGCTCTTGAGAAATTGAAATTGTCATAACTTTTCACTCGGATGTCCGATTCAGGAACATCACATATCGAGACGCTCAAAATTGAACAATGGAAGCTCTCGAGAAATTCGGATGGTCATAAGTTATCACTCGGAAGTCCGATTAAGGCGCATCATAAAACGAGACGCTCGAAATTGAACAATGGAAGCTCTCGAGAAATTCAAATGGTCATAAATTTTCACTCGGATGTCCGATTTAGGCACAACAGATATCGAGACGCTCTAAATTAAACAACGGAACCTCTCGAGAAATTCAAATGGTCAAAACTTTTCACACGGAGGTCCGATTGAGGCACATCAGATATCTAGACGCTCGAAATTAAACAACGGAACCTCTCGAGAAATTCAAATGGTCATAACTTTTCACACGGAAATCCGATTCAGGCGCATAATATATTGAGCAGCTCGAAATTGAACAATGGAAGCTGCTAAGAAATTTAAATGATCATAAATTTTCACTCGGATGTCCGATTCAGGCGCATCATAT
>NC_038256.2:14972128-14972885 GCF_000004515.6 Glycine max
TGAACTGGAGACGCGGAAGATCTCAAGAAATCAAATGGTCATAACTTTTCACTCGTATGTCCGATTCAGGCGCATAATATATTGAGAAGCTCGAAATTGAACAACGGAAGCTCTCGAGAAATTTAAATGATCATAAATTTTCACTCGGATGTCCAATTCAGGCGCATCATATATCGAGAAGCTCGAAATTGAACAACGGAAGCTCTCGAGAAATTAAAATTGTCATAACTTTCCACTCGGATGTCCGATTCAGGCACATTAGATATCTAGACGCTTGAAATTAAACAACGGAACCTCTCGAGAAATTCAAATGGTCATAACTTTTCACACGGAAATCCGATTCAAGCACATCACATATGGAGACGCCCGAAATTGAACCACGGAAGATCTCGAGAAATTCAAATGGTCATAACTTTTCACTCGTAGTCCGATTCAGGCGCATTATATATTGAGAAGCTCGAAATTGAACAACGGAAGCTCTCGAGAAATTGAAATGGTCATAACATTCCATTCGGATGTCCAATTCAGGCACATTATATATCGAGACGCTCGAAATTGAACAACGGAAGCTCTCGAGAAATTCAAATTGTCATAACTTTTCACTCAGATGTCCGATTCAGGCATATCAGATATCTAGACGCTCGAAATTGAACCACGGAACCTCTCGAGAAATTCAAATGGTCATAACTTTTCACACGGAAGTCCGATTCAGGCGCATAATATATTGAGAAGCTCGAAATTGAACAACGGAAGCTGC
>NC_038256.2:14973728-14975775 GCF_000004515.6 Glycine max
TTGAGAAGCTGAAATTGTCATAACTTTTCACTCGAATGTCCGATTCAGGCACATCTTATATTGAGATGCTCGAAATTGAACAACGGAAGCACTCGAGAATTTAAAATTGTCATAACTTTTCACTTTGATGTCCGATTCAGGCACATCAGATATCTAGACGCTCGAAATTAAACAACGGAACCTCTCGAGAAATTCAAATGGTCATAACTTTTCACACGGAAATCCAATTCAAGCACATCACATATGGAGACGCCCGAAATTGAACCACGGAAGATCTCAAGAAATTCAAATGGTCATAACTTTTCACTCGTATGTCCGATTCAGGCGCATAATATATTGAGAAGCTCGAAATTGAACAACGGAAGCTCTCGAGAAATTTAAATGATCATAATAAAACACTCGGATGTCCAATTCAGGCGCATCATATATCGAGAAGCTCGAAATTGAACAACGGAAGCTCTCGAGAAATTAAAATTGTCATAACTTTCCACTCGGATGTCCGATTCAGGCACATTAGATATCTAGACGCTTGAAATTAAACAACGGAACCTCTCGAGAAATTCAAATGGTCATAACTTTTCACACGGAAATCCGATTCAAGCACATCACATATGGAGACGCCCGAAATTGAACCACGGAAGATCTCGAGAAATTCAAATGGTCATAACTTTTCACTCGTTGTCCGATTCAGGCGCATAATATATTGAGAAGCTCGAAATTGAACAACGGAAGCTCTCGAGAAATTGAAATGGTCATAACATTCCAATCGGATGTCCAATTCAGGCACATAATATATCGAGACGCTCGAAATTGAACAACGGAAGCTCTCGAGAAATTAAAATTGTCATAACTTTTCACTCAGATGTCCGATTCAGGCATATCAGATATCTAGACGCTCGAAATTAAACAACGGAACCTCTCGAGAAATTCAAATGGTCATAACTTTTCACACGGAAATCCGATTCAGGCGCATAATATATTGAGAAGCTCGAAATTGAACAACGGAAGCTGCTAAGAAATTTAAATGATCATAAATTTTCACTCGGATGTCCGATTCAGGCGCATCATATATCGAGACGCTCAAAATTGAACAATGGAAGCTCTCGAGAAATTAAAATTGTCATAACTTTTCACTAGGATGTCCGATTCAGGCACATCAGATATCGAGACGCTCGAAATTAAACAACGGAACCTCTTGATTAATTCAAATGGTCATAACTTTTCCAACGGAGGTCCGATTCAAGCGCATCACATATGGAGACGCCCGAAATTGAACCACGGAAGCTCTTGAGAAACTGAAATTGTCATAACTTTTCACTCGAATGTCCGATTCAGGCACATCTTATATTGAGATGCTCGAAATTGAACAACGGAAGCTCTCGAGAATTTAAAATTGTCATAACTTTTCACTTTGATGTCCGATTCAGGCACATCAGATATCTAGACGCTCGAAATTAAACAACGGAACCTCTCGAGAAATTCAAATGGTCATAACTTTTCACACGGAAATCCAATTCAAGCACATCACATATGGAGACGCCCGAAATTGAACCACGGAAGATCTCAAGAAATTCAAATGGTCATAACTTTTCACTCGTATGTCCGATTCAGGCGCATAATATATTGAGAAGCTCGAAATTGAACAACGGAAGCTCTCGAGAAATTTAAATGATCATAAATTGTCACTCGGATGTCCAATTCAGGCGCATCATATATCGAGAAGCTCGAAATTGAACAACGGAAGCTCTCGAGAAATTAAATTGTCATAACTTTCCACTCGGATGTCCGATTCAGGCACATTAGATATCTAGACGCTTGAAATTAAACAACGGAACCTCTCGAGAAATTCAAATGGGTCATAACTTTTCACACGGAAATCCGATTCAGCACATCACATATGGAGACGCCCGAAATTGAACCACGGAAGATCTCGAGAAATTCAAATGGTCATAACTTTTCACTCGTAGGTCCGATTCAGGCGCATCAGATATTGAGAAGCTCGAAATTGAACTACGGAAGCTCTCGAGAAATTTAAATGATCATAAAT
>NC_038256.2:14976012-14976775 GCF_000004515.6 Glycine max
GAACCACGGAAGATCTCGAGAAATTCAAATGGTCATAACTTTTCACTCGATGTCCGATTCAGGCGCATAATATATTGAGAAGCTCGAAATTGAACAACGGAAGCTCTCGAGAAATTCAAATGGTTATAACTTTTCACACGGAGGTCCGATTGAGGCACATCACATATCGAGATGCCCGAAATTGAACAACGGAACCTCTCGAGAAATTCAAATGGTCATAACATTCCATTCGGATGTCCAATTCAGGCACATAATATATCGAGACGCTCGAAATTGAACAACGGAAGCTCTCGAGAAATTAAAATTGTCATAACTTTTCACTCAGATGTCCGATTTAGGCACATCAGATATCTAGACGCTCGAAATTAAACAACGGAACCTCTCGAGAAATTCAAATGGTTATAACTTTACACACGGAGGTCCGATTGAGGCACATCACATATCGAGACGCTCGAAATTAATCAACGGAACCTCTCGAGAAATTCAAATGGTTATAACTTTTCACACGGAGGTCCGATTGAGGCACATCACATATCGAGATGCCCGAAATTGAACAACGAAACCTCTCGAGAAATTCAAATGGTCATAACTTTTCAGGGTCGGCTAGTACAGGGAGGCACATCAGATATCTAGACGCTCGAAATTAAACAACGGAACCTCTCGAGAAATTCAAATGGTCATAACTTTTCACACGGAAATCCAATTCAAGCACATCACATATGGAGACGCCCGAAATTGAACCACGGAAGATCTCAAGAAATTG
>NC_038256.2:14976875-14980762 GCF_000004515.6 Glycine max
TAAATGATCATAAATTTTCACTCGGATGTCCAATTCAGGCGCATCATATATCGAGAAGCTCGAAATTGAACAACGGAAGCTCTCGAGAAATTAAAATTGTCATAACTTTCCACTCGGATGTCCGATTCAGGCACATTAGATATCTAGACGCTTGAAATTAAACAACGGAACCTCTCGAGAAATTCAAATGGTTATAACTTTACACACGGAGGTCCGATTGAGGCACATCACATATCGAGACGCTCGAAATTAATCAACGGAACCTCTCGAGAAATTCAAATGGTTATAACTTTTCACACGGAGGTCCGATTGAGGCACATCACATATCGAGATGCCCGAAATTGAACAACGAAACCTCTCGAGAAATTAAAATTGTCATAACTTTTCACTCGGATGTCCGATTCAGGCACATCAGATATCGAGACGCTCGAAATTAAACAACGGAACCTCTTGAGAAATTCAAATGGTCATAACTTTTCCAACGGAGGTCCGATTCAAGCGCATCACATATGGAGACGCCCGAAATTGAACCACGGAAGCTCTTGAGAAACTGAAATTGTCATAACTTTTCACTCGAATGTCCGATTCAGGCACATCTTATATTGAGATGCTCGAAATTGAACAACGGAAGCTCTCGAGAATTTAAAATTGTCATAACTTTTCACTTTGATGTCCGATTCAGGCACATCAGATATCTAGACGCTCGAAATTAAACAACGGAACCTCTCGAGAAATTCAAATGGTCATAACTTTTCACACGGAAATCCAATTCAAGCACATCACATATGGAGACGCCCGAAATTGAACCACGGAAGATCTCAAGAAATTCAAATGGTCATAACTTTTCACTCGTATGTCCGATTCAGGCGCATAATATATTGAGAAGCTCGAAATTGAACAACGGAAGCTCTCGAGAAATTTAAATGATCATAAATTTTCACTCGGATGTCCAATTCAGGCGCATCATATATCGAGAAGCTCGAAATTGAACAACGGAAGCTCTCGAGAAATTAAAATTGTCATAACTTTCCACTCGGATGTCCGATTCAGGCACATTAGATATCTAGACGCTTGAAATTAAACAACGGAACCTCTCGAGAAATTCAAATGGTCATAACTTTTCACACGGAAATCCGATTCAAGCACATCACATATGGAGACGCCCGAAATTGAACCACGGAAGATCTCGAGAAATTCAAATGGTCATAACTTTTCACTCGTATGTCCGATTCAGGCGCATAATATATTGAGAAGCTCGAAATTGAACAACGGAAGCTCTCGAGAAATTGAAATGGTCATAACATTCCATTCGGATGTCCAATTCAGGCACATAATATATCGAGAAGCTCGAAATTGAACAACGGAAGCTCTCGAGAAATTAAAATTGTCATAACTTTTCACTCAGATGTCCGATTCAGGCATATCAGATATCTAGACGCTCGAAATTAAACAACGGAACCTCTCGAGAAATTCAAATGGTCATAAATTTTCTCACGGAAATCCGATTCAGGCGCATAATATATTGAGAAGCTCGAAATTGAACAACGGAAGCTGCTAAGAAATTTAAATGATCATAAATTTTCACTCGGATGTCCGATTCAGGCGCATCATATATCGAGACGCTCAAAATTGAACAATGGAAGCTCTCGAGAAATTAAAATTGTCATAACTTTTCACTCGGATGTCCGATTCAGGCACATCAGATATCGAGACGCTCGAAATTAAACAACGGAACCTCTTGAGAAATTCAAATGGTCATAACTTTTCCAACGGAGGTCCGATTCAAGCGCATCACATATGGAGACGCCCGAAATTGAACCACGGAAGCTCTTGAGAAGCTGAAATTGTCATAACTTTTCACTCGAATGTCCGATTCAGGCACATCTTATATTGAGATGCTCGAAATTGAACAACGGAAGCTCTCGAGAATTTAAAATTCTCATAACTTTTCACTTTGATGTCCGATTCAGGCACATCAGATATCTAGACGCTCGAAATTAAACAACGGAACCTCTCGAGAAATTCAAATGGTCATAACTTTTCACACGGAAATCCAATTCAAGCACATCACATATGGAGACGCCCGCAAATTGAACCACGGAAGATCTCAAGAAATTCAAATGGTCATAACTTTTCACTCGTATGTCCGATTCAGGCGCATAATATATTGAGAAGCTCGAAATTGAACAACGGAAGCTCTCGAGAAATTTAAATGATCATAAATTTTCACTCGGATGTCCAATTCAGGCGCATCATATATCGAGAAGCTCGAAATTGAACAACGGAAGCTCTCGAGAAATTAAAATTGTCATAACTTTCCACTCGGATGTCCGATTCAGGCACATCAGATATCTAGACGCTTGAAATTAAACAACGGAACCTCTCGAGAAATTCAAATGGTCATAACTTTTCACACGGAGATCCGATTCAGGCACATCACATATGGAGACGCCCGAAATTGAACAACGAAACCTCTCGAGAAATTCAAATGGTCATAACTTTTCACACGGAGGTCCAATTCAAGCAGCATCACATATGGAGGCGCCCGAAATTGAACCACGGAAGCTCTTGAGAAATTGAAATGGTCATAACTTTTCACTCGAATGTCCGATTCAGGCACGTCTTATATTGAGATGCTCGAAATTGAACAATGGAAGCTCTCGAGAAATTAAAATTGTCATAACTTTTCACTCAGATGTCCGATTCAGGCACATCAGATATCTAGACGCTTGAAATTGAACAACGGAAGCTCTCGAGAAATTTAAATGATCATAAATTTTCACTCGGATGTCCAATTCAGGCACATAATATATCGAGACGCTCGAAATTGAACAACGGAAGCTCTCGAGAAATTAAAATTGTCATAACTTTTCACTCGGATGTGCGATTCAGGCACATCAGATATCTAGACGCTCGAAATTAAACAACGGAACCTCTCGAGAAATTCAAATGGTCATAACTTTTCACACGGAAATACAATTCAAGCACATCACATATGGAGACGCCCGAAATTGAACCACGGAAGATCTCGAGAAATTCAAATGGTCATAACTTTTTACTCGTATGTCCGATTCAGGCGCATAATATATTGAGAAGCTCGAAATTGAACAACGGAAGCTCTCGAGAAATTTAAATGATCATAACTTTTCACTCGGATGTCCAATTCAGGCGCATCATATATCGAGACGCTCGAAATTGAACAATGGAAGCTCTAGAGAAATTAAAATTGTCATAACTTTTCACTCGGATGTTCGATTCAGGCACATCAGATATCGAGACGCTCGAAATTAAACAACGGAACCTCTCAAGAAATTCAAATGGTTATAACTTTTCACACGGAGGTCCGATTGAGCACATCAGATATCGAGACGCTCGAAATTGAACAACGGAAGCTCTCGAGGAAATTTAAATGATCATAAATTTTCACTCGGATGTCCGAATCAGGCGCATCATATATCGAGACGCTCGAAATTGAACAACGGAAGCTCTCGAGAAATTAAAATTGTCATAACTTTCCACTCGGATGTCCGATTCAGGCACATTAGATATCTAGACGCTTGAATTAAACAACGGAACCTCTCGAGAAATTCAAATGGTCATAACTTTTCACACGGAAATCCGATTCAAGCACATCACATATGGAGACGCCCGAAATTGAACCACGGAAGATCTCGAGAAATTCAAATGGTCATAACTTTTCACTCGTATGTCCGATTCAGGCGCATAATATATTGAGAAGCTCGAAATTGAACAACGGAAGCTCTCGAGAAATTCAAATGGTCATAACATTCCATTCGGATGTCCAATTCAGGCACATAATATATCGAGACGCTCGAAATTGAACAACGGAAGCTCTCGAGAAATTAAAATTTCAGTGCATGCCTATA
>NC_038256.2:14981007-14985913 GCF_000004515.6 Glycine max
AGAAATTTAAATGATCATAAATTTTCACTCGGATGTCCGATTCAGGCGCATCATATATCGAGACGCTCAAAATTGAACAATGGAAGCTCTAGAGAAATTAAAATTGTCATAACTTTTCACTCGGATGTTCGATTCAGGCAAATAGGGTATCGAGACGCTCGAAATTAAACAACGGAACCTCTCGAGAAATTCAAATGGTTATAACTTTTCACACGGAGGTCCGATTGAGGCACATCACATATCGAGATGCCCGAAATTGAACAACGAAACCTCTCGAGAAATTCAAATGGTCATAACATTCCATTCGGATGTCCAATTCAGGCACATAATATATCGAGACGCTCGAAATTGAACAACGGAAGCTCTCGAGAAATTAAAATTGTCATAACTTTTCACTCAGATGTCCGATTTAGGCACATCAGATATCTAGACGCTCGAAATTAAACAACGGAACCTCTCGAGAAATTCAAATGGTTATAACTTTACACACGGAGGTCCGATTGAGGCACATCACATATCGAGACGCTCGAAATTAATCAACGGAACCTCTCGAGAAATTCAAATGGTTATAACTTTTCACACGGAGGTCCGATTGAGGCACATCACATATCGAGATGCCCGAAATTGAACAACGAAACCTCTCGAGAAATTCAAATGGTCATAACTTTTCACACGGAGGTCCAATTCAAGCGCATCACATATGGAGGCGCCCGAAATTGAACCACGGAAGCTCTTGAGTAATTGAAATTGTCATAACTTTTCACTCGAATGTCCGATTCAGGCACGTCTTATATTGAGATGCTCGAAATTGAACAACGGAAGCTCTCGAGAAATTAAAATTGTCATAACTTTTCACTCAGATGTCCGATTCAGGCACATCAGATATCTACACGCTTGAAATTGAACAACGGAAGCTCTCGAGAAATTTAAATGATCATAAATTTTCACTCGGATGTCCAATTCAGGCGCATCATATATCGAGACGCTCGAAATTGAACAACGGAAGCTCTCGAGAAATTAAAATTGTCATAACTTTCCACTCGTATGTCCGATTCAGGCACATTAGATATCTAGACGCTTGAAATTAAACAACGGAACCTCTCGAGAAATTCAAATGGTCATAACTTTTCACACGGAAATCCGATTCAAGCACATCACATATGGAGACGCCCGAAATTGAACCACGGAAGATCTCGAGAAATTCAAATGGTCATAACTTTTCACTCGTATGTCCGATTCAGGCGCATAATATATTGAGAAGCTCGAAATTGAACAACGGAAGCTCTCGAGAAATTGAAATGGTCATAACATTCCATTCGGATGTCCAATTCAGGCACATAATATATCGAGACGCTCGAAATTGAACAACGGAAGCTCTCGAGAAATTAAAATTGTCATAACTTTTCACTCAGATGTCCGATTCAGGCATATCAGATATCTAGACGCTCGAAATTAAACAACGGAACCTCTCAAGAAATTCAAATGGTCATAACTTTTCACACGGAAATCCGATTCATGCGCATAATATATTGAGAAGCTCGAAATTGAACAACGGAAGCTGCTAAGAAATTTAAATGATCATAAATTTTCACTCGGATGTCCGATTCAGGCGCATCATATATCGAGACGCTCAAAATTGAACAATGGAAGCTCTCGAGAATTTAAAATTGTCATAACTTTTCACTCAGATGTCCGATTCAGGCACATTAGATATCTAGACGCTTGAAATTAAACAACGGAACCTCTCGAGAAATTCAAATGGTCATAACTTTTCACACGGAAATCCGATTCAAGCACATCACATATGGAGACGCCCGAAATTGAACCACGGAAGATGTCGAGAAATTCAAATGGTCATAACTTTTCACTCGTTGTCCGATTCAGGCGCATAATATATTGAGAAGCTCGAAATTGAACAACGGAAGCTCTCGAGAAATTAAAATTGTCATAACTTTTCACTCAGATGTCCGATTCAGGCATATCAGATATCTAGACGCTCGAAATTAAACAACGGAACCTCTCGAGAAATTCAAATGGTCATAAATTTTCACACGGAAATCCGATTCAGGCGCATAATATATTGAGAAGCTCGAAATTGAACAACGGAAGCTGCTAAGAAATTTAAATGATCATAAATTTTCACTCGGATGCATCATATATCGAGACGCTCAAAATTGAACAATGGAAGCTCTCGAGAAATTAAAATTGTCATAACTTTTCACTCGGATGTCCGATTCAGGCACATCAGATATCGAGACGCTCGAAATTAAACAACGGAACCTCTTGAGAAATTCAAATGGTCATAACTTTTCCAACGGAGGTCCGATTGAGGCACATCACATATCGAGATGCCCGAAATTGAACAACGAAACCTCTCGAGAAATTCAAATGGTCATAACTTTTCACATGGAAATCCAATTCAAGCACATCACATATGGAGACGCCCGAAATTGAACCACGGAAGATCTCGAGAAATTCAAATGGTCATAACTTTTTACTCGTATGTCCGATTCAGGCGCATAATATATTGAGAAGCTCAAAATTGAACAACGGAAGCTCCTAAGAAATTTAAATGATCATAAATTTTCACTCGGATGTCCGATTCAGGCGCATCATATATCGAGACGCTCAAAATTGAACAATGGAAGCTCTAGAGAAATTAAAATTGTCATAACTTTTCACTCGGATGTTCGATTCAGGCACATCAGATATCGAGACGCTCGAAATTAATCAACGGAACCTCTCGAGAAATTCAAATGGTTATAACTTTTCACACGGAGGTCCGATTGAGGCACATCACATATCGAGATGCCCGAAATTGAACAACGAAACCTCTCGAGAAATTAAAATTGTCATAACTTTTCACTCGGATGTCCGATTCAGGCACATCAGATATCGAGACGCTCGAAATTAAACAACGGAACCTCTTGAGAAATTCAAATGGTCATAACTTTTCCAACGGAGGTCCGATTCAAGCGCATCACATATGGAGACGCCCGAAATTGAACCACGGAAGCTCTTGAGAAACTGAAATTGTCATAACTTTTCACTCGAATGTCCGATTCAGGCACATCTTATATTGAGATGCTCGAAATTGAACAACGGAAGCTCTCGAGAATTTAAAATTGTCATAACTTTTCACTTTGATGTCCGATTCAGGCACATCAGATATCTAGACGCTCGAAATTAAACAACGGAACCTCTCGAGAAATTCAAATGGTCATAACTTTTCACACGGAAATCCAATTCAAGCACATCACATATGGAGACGCCCGAAATTGAACCACGGAAGATCTCAAGAAATTCAAATGGTCATAACTTTTCACTCGTATGTCCGATTCAGGCGCATAATATATTGAGAAGCTCGAAATTGAACAACGGAAGCTCTCGAGAAATTTAAATGATCATAAATTTTCACTCGGATGTCCAATTCAGGCGCATCATATATCGAGAAGCTCGAAATTGAACAACGGAAGCTCTCGAGAAATTAAAATTGTCATAACTTTCCACTCGGATGTCCGATTCAGGCACATTAGATATCTAGACGCTTGAAATTAAACAACGGAACCTCTCGAGAAATTCAAATGGTCATAACTTTTCACACGGAAATCCGATTCAAGCACATCACATATGGAGACGCCCGAAATTGAACCACGGAAGATCTCGAGAAATTCAAATGGTCATAACTTTTCACTCGTATGTCCGATTCAGGCGCATAATATATTGAGAAGCTCGAAATTGAACAACGGAAGCTCTCGAGAAATTGAAATGGTCATAACATTCCATTCGGATGTCCAATTCAGGCACATAATATATCGAGACGCTCGAAATTGAACAACGGAAGCTCTCGAGAAATTAAAATTGTCATAACTTTTCACTCAGATGTCCGATTCAGGCATATCAGATATCTAGACGCTCGAAATTAAACAACGGAACCTCTCAAGAAATTCAAATGGTCATAACTTTTCACACGGAAATCCGATTCAGGCGCATAATATATTGAGAAGCTCGAAATTGAACAACGGAAGCTGCTAAGAAATTTAAATGATCATAAATTTTCACTCGGATGTCCGATTCAGGCGCATCATATATCGAGACGCTCAAAATTGAACAATGGAAGCTCTCGAGAATTTAAAATTGTCATAACTTTTCACTCAGATGTCCGATTCAGGCACATTAGATATCTAGACGCTTGAAATTAAACAACGGAACCTCTCGAGAAATTCAAATGGTCATAACTTTTCACACGGAAATCCGATTCAAGCACATCACATATGGAGACGCCCGAAATTGAACCACGGAAGATGTCGAGAAATTCAAATGGTCATAACTTTTCACTCGTTGTCCGATTCAGGCGCATAATATATTGAGAAGCTCGAAATTGAACAACGGAAGCTCTCGAGAAATTAAAATTGTCATAACTTTTCACTCAGATGTCCGATTCAGGCATATCAGATATCTAGACGCTCGAAATTAAACAACGGAACCTCTCGAGAAATTCAAATGGTCATAAATTTTCACACGGAAATCCGATTCAGGCGCATAATATATTGAGAAGCTCGAAATTGAACAACGGAAGCTGCTAAGAAATTTAAATGATCATAAATTTTCACTCGGATGTCCGATTCAGGCGCATCATATATCGAGACGCTCAAAATTGAACAATGGAAGCTCTCGAGAATTTAAAATTGTCATAACTTTTCACTCAGATGTCCGATTCAGGCACATTAGATATCTAGACGCTCGAAATTAAACAACGGAACCTCACGAGAAATTCAAATGGTCATAACTTTTCACATGGAGGTCCGATTCAAGCGCATCACATATGGAGACGCCCGAAATTGAACCACGGAAGCTCTTGAGAAATTGAAATTGTCATAACATTTCACTCGAATGTCCGATTCAG
>NC_038256.2:14986866-14988453 GCF_000004515.6 Glycine max
TACATAAATGATACGATCTTACGACATACTCAGATTATGCTCTCAGGCGCCATAGATTAGTGACTTCTCGATATTTACCTTCTGATACTCTCGAGAAAGTCAACAGGGAGATAAACGGACTTCGGTAATCCGATTAAAGCACATCACATATGGATCTGCCTAAATTAGATTCTTGGACAAAATCGAGTAATAAAAAGGGTCATAAGTTTTCACTCAGATGCGGTTCAGGCGCATAAAGCTTGAGAAGCTCGAAAGTGAACAACGGAAGCTCTCGAGAAATTAAAATCGTCAATACTAATCACTCACAAAATCGATTCTGGCACATCAAATATGTAGAAGGTAGAAATTTAACAATGGAACCTCTCGAGAAATTCAACTGGTCATAAATTTTCACACGGAATTCGGATTCAGGCGCATAATATATTGAGAAGCTCGAAATTGAACAACGGAAGCTGCTAAGAAATTTAAATGATCATAAATTTTCACTCGGATGTCCGATTCAGGTGCATCATATATCGAGACGCTCAAAATTGAACAATGGAAGCTCTCGAGAAATTAAAATTGTCATAACTTTTCACTCGGATGTCCGATTCAGGCACATCAGATATCGAGACGCTCGAAATTAAACAACGGAACCTCTTGAGAAATTCAAATGGTCATAACTTTTCCAACGGAGGTCCGATTCAAGCGCATCACATATGGAGACGCCCGAAATTGAACCACGGAAGCTCTTGAGAAACTGAAATTGTCATAACCTTTCACTCGAATGTCCGATTCAGGCACATCTTATATTGAGATGCTCGAAATTGAACAACGGAAGCTCTCGAGAATTTAAAATTGTCATAACTTTTCACTTTGATGTCCGATTCAGGCACATCAGATATCTAGACGCTCGAAATTAAACAACGGAACCTCTCGAGAAATTCAAATGGTCATAACTTTTCACACGGAAATCCAATTCAAGCACATCACATATGGAGACGCCCGAAATTGAACCACGGAAGATCTCAAGAAATTCAAATGGTCATAACTTTTCACTCGTATGTCCGATTCAGGCGCATAATATATTGAGAAGCTCGAAATTGAACAACGGAAGCTCTCGAGAAATTTAAATGATCATAAATTTTCACTCGGATGTCCAATTCAGGCGCATCATATATCGAGAAGCTCGAAATTGAACAACGGAAGCTCTCGAGAAATTAAAATTGTCATAACTTTCCACTCGGATGTCCGATTCAGGCACATTAGATATCTAGACGCTTGAAATTAAACAACGGAACCTCTCGAGAAATTCAAATGGTCATAACTTTTCACACGGAAATCCGATTCAAGCACATCACATATGGAGACGCCCGAAATTGAACCACGGAAGATCTCGAGAAATTCAAATGGTCATAACTTTTCACTCGTATGTCCGATTCAGGCGCATAATATATTGAGAAGCTCGAAATTGAACAACGGAAGCTCTCGAGAAATTCAAATGGTCATAACATTCCATTCGGATGTCCAATTCAGGCACATAATATATCGAGACGCTCGAAATTGAACAACGGAAGCTCTCGAGAAATTAAAATTGTCATAACTTTT
>NC_038256.2:15008562-15013420 GCF_000004515.6 Glycine max
GTCCGATTGAGGCACATCAAATATCGAGACGCTCGAAATTAAGCAACGGAACCTCTCGAGAAATTCAAATGGTCATAACTTTTCACACGGAGGTCCGATTCAAGCGCATCACATATGGAGGCGCCCGAAATTGAACCACGGAAGCTCTTGAGAAATTGAAATTGTCATAACTTTTCACTCGAATGTCCGATTCAGGCACATCTTATATTGAGATGCTCGAAATTGAACAACGGAAGCTCTCGAGAATTTAAAATTGTCATAACTTTTCACTCGGATGCCCGATTCAGGCACATCAGATATCTAGACGCTCGAAATAAAACAACGGAACCTCTCGAGAAATTCAAATGGTCATAACTTTTCACACGGAAATCCGATTCAAGCACATCACATATGGAGACGCCCGAAATTGAACCACGGAAGATCTCGAGAAATTCAAATGGTCATAACTTTTCACTCGGATGTCCGATTCAGGCGCATAATATATTGAGAAGCTCGAAATTGAACAACGGAAGCTCTCGAGAAATTGAAATGGTCATAACATTCCATTCGGATGTCCAATTCAGGCACATAATATATCGAGACGCTCGAAATTGAACAACGGAAGCTCTCGAGAAATAAAAATCGTCATAACTTTCCACTCGGATGTCCGATTCAGGCACATTAGATATCTAGACGCTTGAAATTAAACAACGGAACCTCTCGAGAAATGCAAATGGTCATAACTTTTCACACGGAAATCCGATTCAAGCACATCACATATGGAGACGCCCGAAATTGAACCACGGAAGATCTCGAGAAATTCAAATGGTCATAACTTTTCACTCGGATGTCCGATTCAGGCGCATAATATATTGAGAAGCTCAAAATTGAACAACGGAAGCTCCTAAGAAATTTAAATGATCATAAATTTTCACTCGGATGTCCGATTCAGGCGCATCATATATCGAGACGCTCAAAATTG
Organism: Glycine max; assembly: GCF_000004515.6. NCBI lineage: Eukaryota > Viridiplantae > Streptophyta > Magnoliopsida > Fabales > Fabaceae > Glycine > Glycine max. The sequence continues at coordinate 15,009,524 of NC_038256.2, forward strand.
AACAATGGAAGCTCTCGAGAAATTAAAATTGTCATAACTTTTCACTCGGATGTTCGATTCAGGCACATCAGATATCGAGACGCTCGAAATTAAACAACGGAACCTCTCGAGAAATTCAAATGGTTATAACTTTTCACACGGAGGTCCGATTGAGGCACATCACATATCGAGATGCCCGAAATTGAACAACGAAATCTCTCGAGAAATTCAAATGGTCATAAATTATCACTCGGATGTCCGATTCAGGAACATCACATATCGAGACGCTCAAAATTGAACAACGGAAGCTCTCGAGATATTCAAATGGTCATAAGTTATCACTCGGATGTCCGATTCAGGCGCATCATATATCGAGACGCTCGAAATTGAACAATGGAAGCTCTCGAGAAATTCAAATGGTCATAAATTTTCACTCGGATGTCCGATTCGGGCACATCATATATCGAGACGCTCTAAATTAAACAACGAAACCTCTCGAGAAATTCAAATGGTCATAACTTTTCACACGGATGTCCGATTCAAGCGCATCATATATCGAGACACTCGAAATTGAACAACGGAAGCTCTCGCAGAAATTGAAATTGTCATCACTTTCCACTCGGATGTCCGATTCAAGCACATCACATATGGAGACGCTCGAAATTGAACAACGGAAGCTCTTGAGAAATTGAAATTGTCATAACTTTTCACTTGGATGTCCGATTCAGGAACATCACATATCGAGACGCTTAAAATTGAACAATGGAAGCTCTCGAGATATTCAAATAGTCATAAGTTATCCCTCGGATGTCCGATTCAGGCGCATCATATATCGAGACGCTCGAAATTGAACAATGGAAGCTCTCGAGAAATTCAAATGGTCATAAATTTTCACTCGGATGTCCGATTCGGGCACAGCAGATATCGAGACGCTCTAAATTAAACAACGGAACCTCTCGAGAAATTCAAATGGTCATAACTTTTCACACGGAGGTCCGATTGAGGCACATTAGATATCTAGACGCTCGAAATTAAACAACGGAACCTCTCGAGAAATTCAAATGGTCATAACTTTTCACACGGAAATCCGATTCAGGCGCATAATATATTGAGAAGCTCGAAATTGAACAACGGAAGCCCCTAAGAAATTTAAATGATCATAAATTTTCACTCGGATGACCGATTCAGGCGCATCATATATCGAGATGCTCAAAATTGAACAATGGTCATAACTTTTCACACGGAAATCCGATTCAGGCGCATAATATATTGAGAAGCTCGAAATTGAACAACGGAAGCCCCTAAGAAATTTAAATGATCATAAATTTTCACACGGAAATTCGGTTCAAGCACATCACATATGGAGACGCCCGAAATTGAACCACGGAAGATCTCGAGAAATTCAAATGGTTATAACTTTTCACTCGGATGTCCGATTCAGGCGCATAATATATTGAGAAGCTCAAAATTGAACAACGGAAGCTCCTAAGAAATTTAAATGATCATAAATTTTCACTCGAATGTTCGATTCAGGCTAATCTTATATTCAGATGCTCGAAATTGAACAACGGAAGCTCTCGAGAATTGAAAATTGTCATAACTTTTCACTCGGATGTCCGATTCAGGCACATCAGATATCTAGACGCTCGAAATTAAACAACGGAACCTCTCGAGAAATTCAAATGGTCATAACTTTCCACACGGAAATCCGATTCAAGCACATCACATATGGAGACGCCCGAAATTGAACCACGGAAGATCTCGAGAAATTCAATTGGTCATAACTTTTCACTCGTATGTCCGATTCAGGCGCATAATATATTGAGAAGCTCGAAATTGAACAACGGAAGCTCCTAAGAAATTTAAATGATCATAAATTTTCACTCGGATGTTCGATTCAACCACATCACATATGGAGACGCACGAAATTGAACAACGGAAGCTCTTGAGAAATTGAAATGGTCATAACTTTTCACTCGGATGTCCGATTCAGCCACATCACATATCGAGACGCTCGAAATTGAACAACGGAACCTCTCGAGAAATTCAAATGGTCATAACTTTTCACTCGTATGTCCGATTCAGGCGCATAATATATTGAGAAGCTCGAAATTGAACAACGGAAGCTCTCAAGAAATTGAAATGGTCATAACTTTTCATTCGGATGTCCGATTCAGGCGCATAATATACCGAGACTCTCGAAATTGAACAACGGAAGCTCTCGAGAAATTAAAATGGTCATAACTTTTCACTCGGATGTCTGATTCAGGCACATCAGATATCTAGACGCTCGAAATTGAACAACGGAACCTCTCGAGAAATTCAAATGGTCATAACTTTTCACACGGAAATCCGATTCAAGCACATCACATATGGAGACGCCCGAAATTGAACCACGGAAGATCTCGAGAAGTTCAAATGGTCATAACATTTCACTCGGATGTCCGATTCAGGCGCATAATATATTGAGAAGCTCAAAATTGAACAACGGAAGCTCTCGAGAAATTAAAATTGTTATAATTTTTCACTCGGATGTCCGATTCAGGCACATCAGATATCGAGACGCTCGAAATTGAACAATGGAAGCCCTCGAGAAATTCAAATGGTCATAAATTTTCACTCGGATGTCCGATTCAGGCACATAATACATTGAGAAGCTCGAAATTGAACAACGGAAGCTCTCGAGAAATTGAAATGGTCATAAATTTTCACTCGGATGTCCAATTCAGGCGCATCATATATCGAGACGCTCGAAATTGAACAACGGAAGCTCTCGAGAAATTAAAATGGTCATAACTTTCCACTCGGATGTCCGATTCAGGCACAATAGATATCTAGACGCTCGAAATTGAACAACGGAACATCTCGAGAAATTCAAATGGTCATAACTTTTCACACGGAAATCCGATTCAAGCACATCACATATGGAGACGCCCGAAATTGAACGACGGAAGATCTCGAGAAATTCAAATGGTCATAACTTTTCACTCGGATGTCCGATTCAGGCGCATAATATATTGAGAAGCTCAAAATTGAAAAACGGAAGCTCCTAAGAAATTTAAATGATCATAAATTTTCACTTGGATGTCCGATTCAGGCGCATCATATATCGAGACGCTCGAAATTGAACAATGGAAGCTCTCGAGAAATTCAAATGGTCATAAATTTTCACTCGGATGTCCGATTCAGGCACAGCAGATATCGACACGCTCTAAATTAAACAACGGAACCTCTCGAGAAATTCAAATGGTCATAACTTTTCACACGGAGGTCCGATTGAGGCACATCAGATATCTAGACGCTCGAAATTAAACAACGGAACCTCTCGAGAAATTCAAATGGTCATAACTTTTCACACGGAAATCCGATTCAGGCGCATAATATATTGAGAAGCTCGAAATTGAACAACGGAAGCTCCTAAGAAATTTAAATGATCATAAATTTTCACTCGGATGTCCGATTCAGGCGCATCATATATCGAGACGCTCAAAATTGAACAATGGAAGCTCTCGAGAAATTAAAATTGTCATAACTTTTCACTCAGATGTCTGATTCAGGCACATCAGATATAGAGACGCTCGAAATTAAACAACGGAACCTCTTGAGAAATTCAAATGGTCATAACTTTTCACACGGAGGTCCGATTCAAGCGCATCACATATGGAGACGCCCGAAATTGAACCACGAAAGCTCTTGAGAACTTGAAATTGTCATAACTTTTCACTCGAATGTCCGATTCAGGCGCATAATATATTTAGAAGCTCAAAATTAAACAACGGAAGCTCCTAAGAAATTTAGATGATCATAAATTTTCACTCGGATGTCCGATTCAGGCACATCATATATCGAGACGCTCAAAATTGAACAATGGAAGCTCAAGAGTGCGGCAAGGAAGAAAGTGCTCGCAACGAGACTTCC
>NC_038256.2:15013520-15014975 GCF_000004515.6 Glycine max
TTGAACCACGAAAGATCTCGAGAAATTCAAATGGTCATAACTTTTCACTCGTATGTCCGATTCAGGCGCATAATATATTGAGAAGCTCGAAATTGAACAGCGGAAGCTCTCGAGAAATTGAAATGGTCATAACTTTTCATTCGGATGTCCAATTCAGGCACATAATATATCGAGACTCTCGAAATTGAACAACGGAACCTCTCGAGAAATTCAAATGGTTATAACTTTTCACACGGAAATCCGATTCAAGCACATCACATATGGAGACGCCCGAAATTGAACCACGGAAGATCTCGAGAAATTCAATTGGTCATAACTTTTCACTCGGATGTCCGATTCCGGCGCATAATATATTGAGAAGCTCGAAATTGAACAACGGAAGCTCTCGAGAAATTTAAATGATCACAAATTTTCACTCGGAAGTCCAATTCAGGCGCATCATATATCGAGACGCTCGAAATTGAACAATGGAAGCTCTGGAGAATTTAAAATTGTCATAACTTTTCACTCGGATGTCCGATTCAGGAACATCAGATATCTAGACGCTCGAAATTGAACAACGGAACCTCTCGAGAAATTCAAATGGTCATAACTTTTCACACGGAAATCCGATTCAAGCACATCACATATGGAGACGCCCGAAATTGAACCACGGAAGATCTCGAGAAATTCAAATGGTCATAACTTTTCACTCGTATGTCCGATTCAGGCACATAATATATTGAGAAGCTCGAAATTGAACAACGGAAGCTCGTGAGAAATTGAAATGGTCATAACTTTTCATTCGGATGTCCAATTCAGGCACATAATATATCGAGACTCTCGAAATTGAACAATGAAAGCTCTTGAGAATTTAAAATTGTCATAACTTTAAACTCGGATGTCCGATTCAGGCACATCATATATCTAGACGCTCGAAATTAAACAACGGAACCTCTCGAGAAATTGAAATGGTTATAACTTTTCACACGAAAATCCGATTCAAGCACATCACATATGGAGACGCCCGAAATTGAACCACGGAAGATCTCGAGAAATTCAAATGGTCATAACTTTTCACTCGTATGTCCGATTCAGGCGCATAATATATTGAGAAGCTCGAAATTGAACAACGGAAGCAGTCGAGAAATTTAAATGATCATAATTTTAACTCGGATGTCCAATTCTGGCGCATCATATATCGAGACGCTCGAAACTGAACAATGGAAGCTTTCGAGAATTTAAAATTGTCATAACTTTTCACTCGGATGTCCGATTCAAGCACATCAGATATCTAGACGCTCGAAATTGAACAATGGAAGCTCTCGAGAATTTAAAATTGTCATAACTTTTCACTCGGATGTCCGATTCAGGAACATCAGATATCTAGACGCTCGAAATTAAACAACGGAACCTCTCGAGAAATTCAATTGGTCATAACTTTTCACTCGTATGTCCGATTCAGGCGCATAATAT
>NC_038256.2:15015075-15016339 GCF_000004515.6 Glycine max
TTCAGGCGCATCATATATCGAGACGCTCGAAATTGAACAATGGAAGCTCTGGAGAAATTTAAAATGGTCATAACTTTTCAATCGGATGTCCGATTCAGGAACATAAGATATCTAGACGCTCAAAATTAAACAACGGAACCTCTCGAGAAATTCAAAATGGTCATAACTTTTCACACGGAAATCCGATTCAAGCACATCACATATGGAGACGCTCCGAAATTGAACAACGGAAGCTCTCGAGAAATTAAAATTGTCATAACTTTTTCACTTAGATGTCCGATTCAGGCACATCAGATATCTAGACGCTCGAAATTGAACAACGGAAGCTCTCGAGAAATTTAAATGATCATAAATTTTCACTCGGATGTCCAATTCAGGCGCATCATATATCGAGACGCTCGAAATTGAACAATGGAAGCTCTGGAGAATTTAAAATTGTCATAACTTTTCAATCGGATGTCCGATTCAGGAACATCAGATATCTAGACGCTCGAAATTAAACAACGGAACCTCTCAAGAAATTCAATTGGTCATAACTTTTCACTCGTATGTCCGATTCAGGCGCATAATATATTGAGAAGTTCGAAATTGAACAACGGAAGCTCTCGAGAAATTTAAATGATCATAAATTTTCACTCGGATGTCCAATTCAGGCGCATCATATATCGAGACGCTCGAAATTGAACAATGGAAGCTCTGGAGAAATTCAACAACGAAAGCTCTCGAGAAATTAATATTGTCATAACTTTTCACTCGGATGTCCGATTCAGGCACATCAGATATCGAGACGCTCGAAATTAAACAACGGAACCTCTCGAGAAATTCAAACCCCTCATAACTTTTCACACGGAAATCCGATTCAAGCACATCACATATGGAGACGCCCGAAATTGAACCAAGGAAGCTCTTGAGAAATTGAACCAAGGAACCTCTCGAGAAATTCAAATGGTCATAACTTTTCACACGGAAATCCGATTCTAGCACATCACATATGGAGACGCCAGAAATTGAACCACGGAAGATCTCGAGAAATTCAAATGGTCATAACTTTTCACTCGTATGTCCGATTCAGGCGCATAATATATTGAGATGCTCGAAATTGAACAACGGAAGCTCTCGAGAAATTGAAATGGTCATAACTTTTCATTCGGATGTCCAATTCAGGCACATAATATATCGAGACTCTCGAAATTGAACAACGGAAGCTCTCTTTATTTAAAATTGTCATAACTTTTCACTCGGATGTCCGATTCAGGCACATCAG
>NC_038256.2:15016439-15018763 GCF_000004515.6 Glycine max
GACGCTCGAAATTGAACCACGGAAGATCTCGAGAAATTCAATTGGTCATAACTTTTCACTCGTATGTCCGATTCCGGCGCATAATATATTGAGAAGCTCGAAATTGAACAACGGAAGCTCTCGAGAAATTTAAATGATCACAAATTTTCACTCGGAAGTCCAATTCAGGCGCATCATATATCGAGACGCTAGAAATTGAACAATGGAAGCTCTGGAGAATTTAAAATTGTCATAACTTTTCAATCGGATGTCCGATTCAGGAACATCAGATATCTAGACGCTCGAAATTAAACAACGGAACCTCTCGAGAAATTCAAATGGGTATAACTTTTCACACGGAAATCCGATTCAAGCACATCACATATGGAGACGCCCGAAATTGAACCACGGAAGATCTCGAGAAATTCAATTGGTCATAACTTTTCACTCGTATGTCCGATTCAGGCGCATAATATATTGAGAAGCTCGAAATTGAACAACGGAAGCTCCTAAGAAATTTAAATGAACATAAATTTTCACTCAGATGTCCAATTCAGGCGCATCATATATCGAGACGCTCGAAATTGAACAATGGAAGCTCTCGAGAATTTAAAATTGTCATAACTTTTCACTCGGATGTCCGATTCAGGAACATCAGATATCTAGACGCTCGAAATTAAAACAACGGGAACCTCTCGAGAAATTCAAATGGTCATAACTTTTCACACGGAAATCCGATTCAAGCACATCACATATGGAGACGCCCGAAATTGAACCACGGAAGATCTCGAGAAGTTCAAATGGTCATAACTTTTCACTCGGATGTCCGATTCAGGCGCATCACATATGGAGACGCCCGAAATTGAACCACGGAAGATCTCAAGAAATTCAAATGGTCATAACTTTTCACTCGGATGTCCGATTCAGGCGCATAATATATTGAGAAGCTCAAAATTGAACAACGGAAGCTCCTAAGAAATTTAAATGATCATAAATTTGCACTCGGATGTCCGATTCAGGCGTATCATATATCGAGACGCTCAAAATTGAAATATAGAAACTCTTGAGAAATTAAAATTGTCATAACTTTTCACTCGGATGTCCGATTCAGGCACATCAGATATCGAGACGCTCAAAATTGAACAATGGAAGCTCTCGAGAAATTAAAATTGTCATAACTTTTCACTCGGATGTCCGATTCAGGCACATCAGATATCGAGACGCTCGAAATTAAACAACGGAACCTCTCGAGAAATTCAAATGGTCATAACTTTTCACACGGAAATCCGCTTCAGGCGCATAATATATTGAGAAGCTCGAAATTGAACAACGGAAGCTCTTGAGAAATTGAAATTGTCATAACTTTTCACTCGAATGTCCGATTCAGGCACATCTTATATTGAGATGCTCGAAATTCAACAACGGAAGCTCTCGAGAATTTAAAATTGTCATAACTTTTCACTCGGATGTCCGATTCAGGCACATCAAATATCAAGACGCTCGAAATTAAACAGCGGAACCTCTCGAGAAATTCAAATGGTCATAACTTTTCACACGGAAATCCGATTCAAGCACATCACATATGGAGACGCCCGAAATTGAACCACGGAAGATCTCGAGAAATTCAATTGGTCATAACTTTTCACTCGTATGTCCGATTCAGGCGCATAATAAATTGAGAAGCTCGAAATTGAACAACGGAAGCTCCTAAGAAATTTAAATGATCATAAATTTTCACTCGGATGTCCAATTCAGGCGCATCATATATCGAGACGCTCGAAATTGAACAATGAAAGCTCTCGAGAATTTAAAATTGTCATAACTTTTCACTCGGATGTCCGATTCAGGAACATCAGATATCTAGACGCTCGAAATTAAACAACGGAACCTCTCGAGAAATTCAAATGGTCATAACTTTTCACACGGAAATCCGATTCAAGCACATCACATATGGAGACGCCCGAAATTGAACCACGGAAGATCTCGAGAAATTCAAATGGTCATAACTTTTCACTCGTATGTCCGATTCAGGCGCATAATATATTGAGAAGCTCGAAATTGAACAACGGAAGCTCTCGAGAAATTGAAATGGTCATAACTTTTCATTCGGATGTCCAATTCAGGCACATAATATATCGAGACTCTCGAAATTGAACAACGGAAGCTCTCGAGAAATTAAAATTGTCATAACTTTTCACCCGGATGTCCGATTCAGGCAACTCAGATATCTAGACGCTCGAAATTAAACAACGTAACCTCTGGAGAAATTCAAATGGTCATAACTTTTCACACGGAAATCCGATTCAAGCACATCAGATATCTAGACGCGCGAAATTAAACAACGG
>NC_038256.2:15018863-15019952 GCF_000004515.6 Glycine max
ATTTCGAGCGTCTGGCGCTTAATATGTTCGAGAAGCTCGAAATTGAACAACGGAAGCTCTCGAGAAATTTAAATGATCATAAATTTTCACTCGGAAGTCCAATTCAGGCGCATCATATATCGAGACGCTAGAAATTGAACAATGGAAGCTCTGGAGAATTTAAAATTGTCATAACTTTTCAATCGGATGTCCGATTCAGGAACATCAGATATCTAGACGCTCGAAATTAAACAACGGAACCTCTCGAGAAATTCAAATGGTCATAACTTTTCACACGGAAATCCGATTCAAGCACATCACATATGGAGACGCCCGAAATTGAACCACGGAATATCTCGAGAAATTCAAATGGTCATAACTTTTCACTCGTATGTGCGATTCAGGCGCATAATATATTGAGATGCTCGAAATTGAACAACGGAAGCTCTCGAGAAATTCAAATGGTCATAACTTTTCATTCGGATGTCCAATTCAGGCACATAATATATCGAGACTCTCGAAATTGAACGATGAAAGCTCTCGAGAATTTAAAATTGTCATAACTTTTCACTCGGATGTCCGATTCAGGCACATCATATATCTAGACGCTCGAACTTAAACAACGGAACCTCCAGAGAAATTGAAATTGTCATAACTTTTCACTCGAATGTCTGATTCAGGCACGTCATACATTGAGATGCTCGAAATTGAACAATGGAAGCTCTCGAGAAATTCAAATGGTCATAAATTATCACACGAACATCAGATATCTAGACGCTCGAAATTAAACAACGGAACCTCTCGAGAAATTCAAATGGTCATAACTTTTCACACGGAAATCCGATTCAAGCACATCACATATGGAGACGCCCGAAATTGAACCACGGAATATCTCGAGAAATTCAAATGGTCATAACTTTTCACTCGTATGTCCGATTCAAGCACATCACATATGGAGACGCCTGAAATTGAACCACGGAAGATCTCGAGAAATTCAAATGGTCATAACTTTTCACTCGTATGTCCGATTCACGCGCATAATATATTGAGACGCTCGAAATTGAACAACGGAAGCTCTCGAGAAATTTAAATGATCATAACTTTTCATTC
>NC_038256.2:15020052-15020794 GCF_000004515.6 Glycine max
TTGAACAACGGAAGCTCTCGAGAAATTAAAATTGTCATAACTTTTCACCCGGATGTCCGATTCAGGCAACTCAGATATCTAGACGCTCGAAATTAAACAACGTAACCTCTGGAGAAATTCAAATGGTCATAACTTTTCACACGGAAATCCGATTCAAGCACATCAGATATCTAGACGCGCGAAATTAAACAACGGAACCTCTCAAGAAATTCAATTGGTCATAACTTTTCACTCGTATGTCCGAGTCAGGCGCATAATATATTGAGAAGCTCGAAATTGAACAACGGAAGCTCTCGAGGGGATTTAAATGATCATAAATTTTCACTCGGAAGTCCAATTCAGGCGCATCATATATCGAGACGCTAGAAATTGAACAATGGAAGCTCTGGAGAATTTAAAATTGTCATAACTTTTCAATCGGATGTCCGATTCAGGAACATCAGATATCTAGACGCTCGAAATTAAACAACGGAACCTCTCGAGAAATTCAAATGGTCATAACTTTTCACACGGAAATCCGATTCAAGCACATCACATATGGAGACGCCCGAAATTGAACCACGGAATATCTCGAGAAATTCAAATGGTCATAACTTTTCACTCGTATGTGCGATTCAGGCGCATAATATATTGAGATGCTCGAAATTGAACAACGGGAAGCTCTCGAGAATTCAAATGGGTCATAACTTTTCATTCGGATGTCCAATTCAGGCACATAATATATCGAGACTCTCGAAATTGA
>NC_038256.2:15021010-15021891 GCF_000004515.6 Glycine max
ATAAATTATCACACGAACATCAGATATCTAGACGCTCGAAATTAAACAACGGAACCTCTCGAGAAATTCAACTGGTCATAACTTTTCACATGGAAATCCGATTCAAGCACATCACATATGGAGACGCCCGAAATTGAACCACGGAATATCTCGAGAAATTCAAATGGTCATAACTTTTCACTCGTATGTCCGATTCAAGCACATCACATATGGAGATGCCCGAAATTGAACCACGGAAGATCTCGAGAAATTCAAATGGTCATAACTTTTCACTCGTATGTCCGATTCAGGCGCATAATATATTGAGAAGCTCGAAATTGAACAACGGAAGCTCTCGAGAAATTTAAATGATCATAAATTTTCACTCAGATGTCCAATTCAGGCGCATCATATATCGAGACGCTCGATATTGAACAATGGAAGCTCTCGAGAAATTGAAATTGTCATAACTTTTCACTCGAATGTCTGATTCAGGCACGTCATACATTGAGATGCTCGAAATTGAACAATGGAAGCTCTCGAGAAATTCAAATGGTCATAAGTTATCACACGGAGGTCCGATTCAGGAACATCACATATCGAGACACTCGAAATTGAACAACGGAAGCTCTCGAGAAATTTAAATGGTCGTAACCTTTCACGCGGATGTTCGATTCAGGAGCATAATATATCGAGACGCTCGAAATTGAACAACGGAAGCTCTCGAGAAATTAAAATTGTCATAACTTTTCACCTGGATGTCCGATTCAGGCAACTCAGATATCTAGACGCTCGAAATTAAACAACGGAACCTCTGGAGAAATTCAAATGGTCATAACTTTTCACACGGAAATCCGATTCAAGCAGATCAGATATCTAGACGCGCGAAATTAAACAACGGA
>NC_038256.2:15021991-15029422 GCF_000004515.6 Glycine max
GAGAAGCTCGAAATTGAACAACGGAAGCTCTCGAGAAATTTAAATGATCATAAATTTTCACTCGGAAGTCCAATTCAGGCGCATCATATATCGAGACGCTAGAAATTGAACAATGGAAGCTCTGGAGAATTTAAAATTGTCATAACTTTTCAATCGGATGTCCGATTCAGGAACATCAGATATCTAGACGCTCGAAATTAAACAACGGAACCTCTCGAGAAATTCAAATGGTCATAACTTTTCACACGGAAATCCGATTCAAGCACATCACATATGGAGACGCCCGAAATTGAACCACGGAATATCTCGAGAAATTCAAATGGTCATAACTTTTCACTCGTATGTCCGATTCAGGCGCATAATATATTGAGATGCTCGAAATTGAACAACGGAAGCTCTTGAGAAATTCAAATGGTCATAACTTTTCATTCGGATGTCCAATTCAGGCACATAATATATCGAGACTCTCGAAATTGAACAATGAAAGCTCTCGAGAATTTAAAATTGTCATAACTTTTCACTCGGATGTCCGATTCAGGCACATCATATATCTAGACGCTCGAACTTAAACAACGGAACCTCTCGAGTAATTCAAATGGTCATAACTTTTCACACGGAAATCCGATTCAACCACATCACACATGGAGACGCCCGAAATTGAACCACGGAAGATCTCGAGAAATTCAAATGGTCATAACTTTTCACTCGTATGTCTGATTCAGGCGCATAATATATTGAGAAGCTCGAAATTGAACAACGGAAGCAGTTGAGAAATTTAAATGATCATAAATTTTCACTCGGATGTCCAATTCTGGCGCATCATATATCGAGACGCTCGAAATTGAACAATGGAAGCTCTCGAGAATTTAAAATTGTCATAACTTTTCACTCGGATGTCCGATTCAGGCACATCAGATATCGAGACGCTCGAAATTTACCAACGGAAGCTCTCGAGAAATTCAAATGGTTATAACTTTTCACACGGAGGTCCGATTATGGCACATCACATATCGAGATGCCCGAAATTGAACAACGAAATCTCTCGAGAAATTCAAATGGTCATAACTTGTCACACGAAGGTCCGATTCAGGCGCATCATATATCGAGACGCTCGAAATTGAACAACAGAAGCTCTCGATAAATTGAAATTGTCGGAACTTTCCACTCGGATGTCCGATTCAAGCACATCACATATGGAGACGCCCGAAATTGAACAACGGAAGCTCTTGAGAAATTGAAATTGTCATAACTTTTCACTCAGATGTCCGATTCAGGAACATCACATATCGAGACGCTCAAAATTGAACAATGGAAGCTCTCGAGAAATTCAAATGGTCATAAGTTATCACTCGGATGTCCGATTCAGGCGCATCATATATCGAGACGCTCGAAATTGAACAATGGAAGCTCGCGAGAAATTCAAATGGTCATAAGTTATCACTCGGATGTCCGATTCAGGCAAATCAGATATCGAGACGCTCTAAATTAAACAACGGAAGCTCTCGAGAAATTCAAATGGTCATAACTTTTCACACGGAGGTCCGATTCAGGCGCATCATATATCGAGACGCTCGAAATTGAACAACGAAATCTCCCAAGAAATTTAAATGATCATAAATTTTCACTCGGATGTCCGATTCAGGCACATCAGATATCGAGACGCTCTAAATTAAACAACAGAACCTCTCGAGAAATTCAAATGGTCATAACTTTTCACACGGAAATTCGATTCAAGCACATCACATATGGAGACGCCCGAAATTGAACCACGGAAGATCTCGAGAAATTCAAATGGTCATAACTTTTCACTCGTATGTCCGATTCAGGCGCATAATATATTGAGAAGCTCGAAATTGAACAACGGAAGCTCTCGAGAAATTTTAATGATCATAAATTTTCACTCGGATGTCCAATTCTGGCGCATCATATATCGAGACGCTCGATATTGAACAATGGAAGCTCTCGAGAATTTAAAATTGTCATAACTTTTCACTCGGATGTCCGATTCAGGCACGTCATACATTGAGATGCTCGAAATTGAACAATGGAAGCTCTCGAGAAATTCAAATGGTCATAAGTTATCACACGGAGTTCCGATTCAGGAACATAACATATCGAGACACTCGGAATTGAACAACGGAAGCTCTCGAGAAATTTAAATGGTCATAACCTTTCACGCGGATGTTCGATTCAGGAGCATAATATATCGAGACGCTCGAAATTGAACAACGGAAGCTCTTGAAAAATTAAAATTGTCATAGCTTTTCACTCGGATGTCCGATTCTGGCACATTCGAAATCGAGACGCTAGAAATTAAACAACGGAAGCTCTCGAGAAATTCAAATGGTCATAACTTTTCACTCGAATGTCCGATACAGGCACATCATATATTGAGATGCTCAAAATTGAACAACGGAAGCTCTCGAGAAATTGAAATGGTCATAACCTTTCACTCGGATGTCCGATTCAAGCGTATAATATATCGAGACGGCCAAAATTAAACAACGGAAGCTCTAGAGAAATTGAAATGGTCATAACTTTTCATTCGGATGTCCGATTCAGGCACATAATATATCGAGACGCTCAAAATTGAACAACGGAAGCTCTCTAGAAATTTAAATGATTTTAAATTTTCACTTGGATGTCCGATTCAGGGACATCAGATATCGAGACGCTCGAAATTATACAACGGAACCTCTCGATAAATTCAAATGGTCATAACATTTCACACGGAAATCCGATTCAAGCACATCACATATGGAGACGCCCGAAATTGAACCACGGAAGATCTCGAGAAATTCAAATGGTCAAAACTTTTAACTCGTATGTCCGATTCAGGCGCATAATATATTGAGAAGCTCGAAATTGAACAACGGAAGCTCTCGAGAAATTTAAATGATCATAAATTTTCACTCGAATGTCCAATTCAAGCGCATCATATATCGAGACGCTCGAAATTGAACAATGAAAGCTCTCGAGAATTTAAAATTGTCATAACTTTTCACTCGGATGTCCGATTTAGGCACATCATATATCTAGACGCTCAAAATTAAACAACGGAACCTCTCGAGAAATTCAAATAGTTATAACTTTTCACACGGAAATCCGACTCAAGCACATCACATATGGAGACGCCCGAAATTGAACCACGGAAGATCTCGAGAAATTCAAATGGTCATAACTTTTCACTCGTATGTCCGATTCAGGCGCATAATATATTGAGAAGCTCGAAATTGAACAACGGAAGCTCTCGAGAAATTTAAATGATCATAATTTTTCACTCGGATGTCCAATTCTGGCGCATCATATATCGAGACGCTTGAAATTGAACAATGGAAGCTCTCGAGAATTTAAAATTGTCATAACTTTTCAGTCGGATGTCCGATTCAGGGACATCAGATATCGAGACACTCGAAATTAAACAACAGAACCTCCAGAGAAATTCAAATGGTCATAACTTTTCACACGGAGGTCCGATTAAGGCACATCACATATGGAGACACTCAAAATTGAACAACGGAGGATCTCGAGAATTTCAAATGGTCACAACTTGTCACACGGAGGTCCGATTCAGGCGCATCATATATCGAGACGCTTGAAATTGAACAACGGATGCTCTCGAGAAATAAAAATTGTCATAACTTTCCACTCGGAAGTCCGATTCAAGCACATCACATATGGAGACGCCCGTAATTGAACCACGGAAGATCTCGAGAAATTCAGATGGTCATAACATTTCACACGGATGTCCGATTCAAGCACATCATATATCGAGACGCTCGAAATTGAACAACGAAATCTCTCGAGAAATTCAAATGGTCATAAGTTATCACACGGAGGTTCGATTCAGGAACATCACATATCGAGACGCTCGAAATTGACCAACGGAATCTCTTGAGAAATTGAAATTGTCATAACTTTTCACTCGGATGTCCGATTCAGGCACATCAGATATCGACACTCTCGAAATTGAACAACGGAAGCTCTCGAGAAATTCAAATGGTCATAACTTTTCACACGGAGGTCCGATTTAGGCGCATCATATATCGAGACGCTCGAAATTGAACAACGGAAGCTCTCGAGAAATTAAAATTGTCATAACTTTTCACTCGGATGTCCGATTCAGGCACATCATATATTGAGATGCTCGAAATTGAAAAACGGAATCTCTCGAGAATTTCAAATGGTCATAAGTTATCACATGGAGGTCCGATTCAGGAACATCACATATCGAGACGCTCGAAATTGAACAACGGAATCTCTTGAGAAATTGAAATTGTCATAACTTTTCACTCGGATGTCCGATTCAGGCACATCAGATATCGAGACGTTCGAAATTGAACAACGGAAGCTCTCAAGAAATTCAAATGGTCATAACTTTTCACACGGAGGTCCGATTCAGGCGCATCATATATCGAGACGCTCGAAATTGAACAACGGAAGCTCTCGAGAAATTAAAATTGTCATAACTTTTCACTCGGATGTCCGATTCAATCACATCATATATTGAGATGCTCGAAATTGAGAAACGGAATCTCTCGAGAAATTCAAATGGTCATAAGTTATCACATGGAGGTCCGATTCAGGAACATCACATATCGAGACGCTCGAAATTGAACAACGGAAGCTCTTGAGAAATTGAAACGGTCATAACCTTTCACTCGGATGTCCGATTCAGGCGCATAATATGTCGAGACGCTCGAAATTGAACAAAGAAAGCTCTCGAGAAATTGAAATGGTCATAACTTTTTATACGGATGTCCAATTTAGGTGCATGATTTATCGAGACGTAGGTTATTGAATAACGGATGCTCTCGAAAAATTCAAATGGTCATAAATTTTCACTCGGATGTCCGATTCAAGCGCATAATATATCGAGACATTTGAAATTGAACAACGGATGCTCTCGAGAACTTCAAATGGTCATACCTTTTCACACGGATTTCCGGATTCAGGCACATCACATATGCAGACGCTCGAAATTGCATAAAGGAAGATCTCGAGAAATTCAAATGGTCTTAACTTTTCACACGGATGTCCGATTCAAGCGCATAATATATCGAGACATTTGAAATTGAACAACGGATGCTCTCGAGAAGTTCAAATGGTCATAACTTTGCACACGGAGGTCCGATTCAGGCACATCACATATGCAGAAGCTCGAAATTCATAAAGGAAGATCTCGAGAAATTCAAATGGTCATAACTTTTCACACGGAGGTCCGATTCAGGCACATCATATATCGAGACGCTCGAAATTGAACAACGGAAAGCTCTCGAGAAATTCAAATTTGTCATAACTTTCCACTCGGATGTCCGATTCAAGCACATCACATATTGAGACGCCCGAAATTGAACCACGGAAGATCTCGAGAAATTCAAATGGTCATAACTTTTCACACGGATGTCCGATTCAAGCACATCATATATCGAGACGCTCGAAATTGAACAACGGAATCTCTCGAGAAATTCAAATGGTCATAAGTTCTCACACGGAGGTCCGATTCAGGAACATCACATATCGAGACGCTCGGAATTGAACAACGGAATCTCTTGAGAAACTGAAATTGTCATAACTTTTCACTCGGATGTCCGATTCAGGCACATCAGATATCGAGACGCTCGAAATTGAACAACGGAAGCTCTCGAGAAATTCAAATGGGCATAACTTTTCACACGGAGGTCCGATTCAGGCGCATCATATATCGAGACGCTCGAAATTGAACAACGGAAGCTCTCGAGAAATTAAAATTGTCATAACTTTTCACTCGGATGTCCGATTCAGGCACATCATATATTGAGATGCTCGAAATTGAAAAACGGAATCTCTCGAGAAATTGAAATGGTCATAAGTTATCACATGGAGGTCCGATTCAGGAACATCACATATCGAGACGCTCGAAATTGAACAACGGAAGCTCTCGAGAAATTGAAACGGTCATAACCTTTCACTCGGATGTCCGATTCAGGCGCATAATATATCGAGACGCTCGAAATTGAACGACGAAAGCTCTCGAGAAATTGAAATGGTCATAACTTTTCATACGGATGTCCAATTTAGGTGCATGATTTATCGAGACGTAGGTTATTGAATAACGGATGCTCTCGAGAAATTCAAATGGTCATAAATTTTCACTCGGATGTCCGATTCAAGCGCATTTTATATCGAGACATTTGAAATTGAATAACGGATGCTCTCGAGAAATTCAAATGGTCATAACTTTTCACACGGAGGTCCGATTCAGACACATCACATATGCAGACGCTCGAAATTGATAAAGGAAGATCTCGAGAAATTCAAATGGTCATAACTTTTCACACGGATGTCCGATTCAAGCGCATAATATATCGAGACATTTGAAATTGAACAACGGATGCTCTCGAGAAATTCAAATGGTCATAACTTTTCACACGTAGGTCCGATTCAGGCACATCACATATGCAGACACTCGAAATTGATAAAGGAAGATCTCAAGAAATTCAAATGGTCATAACTTTCACACGGAAATCCGATTCAAGCACATCACATATGGAGACGCCCGAAATTCAACCACGGAAGATCTCGAGAAATTCAAATGGTCATAACTTTTTACTCGGATGTCCGATTCAGGCGCATAATATATCGAGACGCTCGAAATTGAACAACGGGAGCTTTCGAGAAATTCAAATGGTCATAGGTTATCACACGGAGGACCGATTCAGGAACATCACATATCGAGACGCTCGAAATTGAAAAACGGATGCTCTCGAGAAATTGAAATTGTCATAACTTTACACTCAGATGTCCGATTCAGGCACATCAGATATCGAGAGGCTCGAAATTAAACAACGGAAGCTCTCGAGAAATTCAAATGGTCATAACTTTTCACACGGAGGTCCGATTGAGGCACATCACATATGGAGACACTCAAAATTGAACAACGGAAGATCTCGAGAAATTCAAATGGTCATAACTTTGCACACGGAGGTCCGATTCAGGCACGTCACATATTGAGACGCTCGAAATTGAACAACGGGAGCTTTCGAGAAATTCAAATGGTCATAGGTTATCACACGGAGGACCGATTCAGGAACATCACATATCGAGACGCTCGAAATTGAAAAACGGAAGCTCTCCAGAAATTGAAATTGTCATAACTTCACACTCAGATGTCCGATTCAGGCACATCAGATATCGAGACGCTCGAAATTGAACAATGGAAGCTCTCGAGAAATTCAAATGGTCATAACTTTTCTCACGGAGGTCCAATTCAGGCACATCACATATGGAGACACTCAAAATTGAACAACGGAAGTTCTCGAGAAATTCAAATAGTCATAACTTTTCACACGGAGGTCCGATTCAAGCACGTCACATATTGAGACGCTCGAAATTGAACAACGGGAGCTTTCGAGAAATTCAAATGGTCATAGGTTATCACACGGAGGACCG
>NC_038256.2:15030422-15031187 GCF_000004515.6 Glycine max
GCTCGAAATTGAACAACGGAAGATATCGAGAAATTCAAATGGTCATAACTTTTCACATGGAGGTCCGATTCAGGCGCATCACATATCGAGACGCTCGAAATTGAACAACGGAAGCTCTTGAGAAATTGAAATTGTCATAACTTTTCACTCGGATGTCCGATTCAGGCACATCATATATTGAGATGGTCGAAATTGAACAACGGAAGCTCTCGAGAAATTCAAATGGTCATAAGTTATCACACGGAGGTCCGATTCAGGAACATCACATATCGAGACGCTCGAAATTGAACGGAAACTCTCGCGATATTGAAATGGTCATAACCTTTCACTCGAATGTCCGATTCAGGCGCATCATATATCGAAACGCTCAAAATTGAACAATGGAAGCTCTCGATAAATTAAAATTGTCATAACTTTTCACTCGGATGTCCGATTCAGGCACATCTGATATCGAGACGCTCGAAATTGAACAACAGAAGATCTCGAAAAATTCAAATGGTCATAACTTTTCACATGGAGGTCCGATTCAGGCGCATCACATATGGAGACGTTCGAAATTGAACCACGGAAGCTCTTGAGAAATTGAAATTGTCATAACTTTTTCACTCGGATGTCCTATTCTCGCGCATCATATATTGAGATGCTCGACATTGAACAACGGAAGCTCTCGAGAGATTTAATTGTGATAACTTTCACTCGGATGTCCGATTATGCACACATATATAAGACGCTCGAAATTGAGCACGGAAGGTCTCGAGAAATCAA
>NC_038256.2:15031746-15032600 GCF_000004515.6 Glycine max
CATAACTTTTCACTCGGATGTCCGATTCAGGCACCTCATATATTGAGATAGTCGAAATTGAACAACGGACACTCTCGAGAAATTCAAATGGTCATAAGTTATCACACGGAGGTCCGATTCAGGAACATCACATATCGAGACGCTCGAAATTGAACAACGGAAGCTCTCGGGAAATTGAAATGCTCATAACCTTTCACTCGGATGTCCGATTCAGGCGCATAATATATCGAGACGCTCAAAATTTAATAACGGAAGCTCTCGAGTAATTGAAATGGTCATAACTTTTCACTCGAATGTCCGATTCAGGCGCATAATATATCGAGACGCTCGAAATTGAAGTACGGAAGCTCTCGAGAAATTTAAATGATTATAAATTTTCATTCGGATGTCCAATTCAGGCACATCGGATATCGAGCCGCTCGAAATTAAACAACGTAACCTCTCGAGAAATTCAATTGGTCATAACTTTTAACACGGAAATCCGATTCAAGCACATCACATAAGGAGACGCTCGAAATTGAACCACGAAAGATCTCGAGAAATTCAAATGGTCATAACTTTTCACTCGGATGTCCGATTCAGGCGCATAATATATCTAGACGCTCAAAATTCAACAATGGAAGCTCTCGAGAAATTTAAATGGTCATAACTTTTCACACGGAGGTCCGATTCAAGCGCATCACATATGGAGACGTTCGAAATTGAACCACGAAAGCTCTTGAGAAATTGAAATTGTCATAACTTTTCACTCGGATGTACGATTCAGCTGCATCATATATCGAGACACTTGAAATTGAACAACGGAAGATCTCGAGAAATTCAAATGGTCATAACTTTTCACATGGAGGTCCGAT
>NC_038256.2:15033022-15033865 GCF_000004515.6 Glycine max
AAATTCAAATGGTCATAACTTTTCACTCGGATGTTCCGATTCAGGCGCATCATATATCGAGACGCTCGAAATTGAACAACGGAAGCTCTCGGGAAATTAAAATTGTCATAACTTTCCACTCGGATGTCCGATTCAGGCGCATAATATATCGAGACGCTCAAAATTTAATAACGGAAGCTCTCGAGAAATTGAAATGGTCATAACTTTTCACTCGAATGTCCGATTCAGGCGCATAATATATCGAGACGCTCGAAATTGAAGTACGGAAGCTCTCGAGAAATTTAAATGATTATAAATTTTCATTCGGATGTCCAATTCAGGCACATCGGATATCGAGCCGCTCGAAATTAAACAACGGAAGCTCTCGAGAAATTGAAATGGTCATAACCTTCCACTCGGATGTCCGATTCAAGCACATCACATATGGAGACGCCCGAAATTGAACCACGGACGCTCTTGAGAAATTTAATTGATCATAAATTTTCACTCGGATATCCGATTCAGGCGCATCATATATCGAGACTCTCGAAATTGAAGTACGGAAGCTCTCGAGAAATTTAAATGATTATAAATTTTCACTCGGATGTCCAATTCAGGCACATCAGATATCGAGCCGCTCGAAATTAAACAACGGAACCTCTCGAGAAATTCAAATGGTCATAACTTTTAACACGGAAATCCGATTCAAGCACATCACATAAGGAGACGCTCGAAATTGAACCACGAAAGATCTCGAGAAATTCAAATGGTCATAACTTTTCACTCGGATGTCCGATTCAGGCGCATAATATATCTAGACGCTCAAAATTCAACAATGGAAGCTCTCGAGAAATTCAAATGGTC
>NC_038256.2:15034434-15035673 GCF_000004515.6 Glycine max
GGTCCGATTCAAGCGCATCACATATGAGACGTCGAAATTGAACCACGAAAGCTCTTGAGAAATTGAAATTGTCATAACTTCCACTTGCATGTCCGATTCAGGCACATCAGATATCGAGACGCTCAAAATTGAACAACGGAACCTCTCGAGAAATTCAAATGGTCATTAGTTTTCACACGGAGGTCCGATTCAAGCATATCACATATGGAGACGCCCGAAATTGAACCACGGAAGCTCTTGAGAAATTGAAATTGTCATAACTTTTCACTCGGATGTCCGATTCAGGCACCTCATATATTGAGATAGTCGAAATTGAACAACGGACACTCTCGAGAAATTCAAATGGTCATAAGTTATCACACGGAGGTCCGATTCAGGAACATCACATATCGAGACGCTCGAAATTGAACAACGGAAGCTCTCGGGAAATTGAAATGGTCATAACCTTTCACTCGGATGTCCGATTCAGGCGCATAATATATCGAGACGCTCAAAATTTAATAACGGAAGCTCTCGAGTAATTGAAATGGTCATAACTTTTCACTCGAATGTCCGATTCAGGCGCATAATATATCGAGACGCTCGAAATTGAAGTACGGAAGCTCTCGAGAAATTTAAATGATTATAAATTTTCATTCGGATGTCCAATTCAGGCACATCGGATATCGAGCCGCTCGAAATTAAACAACGTAACCTCTCGAGAAATTCAATTGGTCATAACTTTTAACACGGAAATCCGATTCAAGCACATCACATAAGGAGACGCTCGAAATTGAACCACGAAAGATCTCGAGAAATTCAAATGGTCATAACTTTTCACTCGGATGTCCGATTCAGGCGCATAATATATCTAGACGCTCAAATTCAACAATGGAAGCTCTCGAGAAATTTAAATGGCATAACTTTTCACACGGAGGTCTATTCAAGCGCCTCACATATGCGAGACGTTCGGAATTGAACCACGAAACGCTCTCGAGAAATTCAAATGGTCATAACTTTTCACTCGGATGTCCGATTCAGGCGCATAATATATCGAGACGCTCGAAATTTAATAACGGAAGCTCTCGAGAAATTGAAATGGTCATAACTTTTCACTCGAATGTCCGATTCAGGCGCATAATATATCGAGACGCTCGAAATTGAAGTACGGAAGCTCTCGTGAAATTTAAATGATTATAAATTTTCACTCGGATGTCCAATTCAGGCACATCGGATATCGAGCCGCTCGAAATTAAACAA
>NC_038256.2:15035773-15037535 GCF_000004515.6 Glycine max
CACGAAAGTTCTCGAGAAATTCAAATGGTCATAACTTTTCACTCGGATGTCCGATTCAGGCGCATAATATATCAAGACGCTCAAAATTGAACAATGGAAGCTCTCGAGAAATTTAAATGGTCATAACTTTTCACACGGAGGTCCGATTCAAGCGCATCACATATGGAGACGTTCGAAATTGAACCACGAAAGCTCTTGAGAAATTGAAATTGTCATAACTTTCCACTTGCATGTCCGATTCAGGCACATCAGATATCGAGACGCTCAAAATTGAACAACGGATCCTCTCGAGAAATTCAAATGGTCATTAGTTTTCACACGGAGGTCCGATTCAAGCATATCACATATGGAGACGCCCGAAATTGAACCACGGAAGCTCTTGAGAAATTGAAATTGTCATAACTTTTCACTCGGATGTCCGATTCAGGCACCTCATATATTGAGATAGTCGAAATTGAACAACGGACACTCTCGAGAAATTCAAATGGTCATAAGTTATCACACGGAGGTCCGATTCAGGAACATCACATATCGAGACGCTCGAAATTGAACAACGGAAGCTCTCGGGAAATTGAAATGCTCATAACCTTTCACTCGGATGTCCGATTCAGGCGCATAATATATCGAGACGCTCAAAATTTAATAACGGAAGCTCTCGAGTAATTGAAATGGTCATAACTTTTCACTCGAATGTCCGATTCAGGCGCATAATATATCGAGACGCTCGAAATTGAAGTACGGAAGCTCTCGAGAAATTTAAATGATTATAAATTTTCATTCGGATGTCCAATTCAGGCACATCGGATATCGAGCCGCTCGAAATTAAACAACGTAACCTCTCGAGAAATTCAATTGGTCATAACTTTTAACACGGAAATCCGATTCAAGCACATCACATAAGGAGACGCTCGAAATTGAACCACGAAAGATCTCGAGAAATTCAAATGGTCATAACATTTCACTCGGATGTCCGATTCAGGCGCATAATATATCTAGACGCTCAAAATTGAACAATGGAAGCTCTCGAGAAATTTAAATGGTCATAACTTTTCACACGGAGGTCCGATTCAAGCGCATCACATATGGAGACGTTCGAAATTGAACCACGAAAGCTCTTGAGAAAATGAAATTGTCATAACTTTTCACTCGGATGTACGATTCAGCTGCATCATATATCGAGACGCTCGAAATTGAACAACGGAAGATCTCGAGAAATTCAAATGGTCATAACTTTTCACATGGAGGTCCGATTCAGGCGCATCATATATCGAGACGCTCGAAATTGAACAACGGAAGCTCTCGAGAAATTAAAATTGTCATAACTTTCCACTCGGATGTCCGATTCAAGCACATCACATATGGAGACGCCCGAAATTGAACCACGGAAGCTCTTGAGAAATTGAAATTGTCATAACTTTTCACTCGGATGTCCGATTCAGGCGCATAATATATCTAGACGCTCAAAATTGAACAATGGAAGCTCTCGAGAAATTTAAATGGTCATAACTTTTCACACGGAGGTCCGATTCAGGCGCATAATATATCTAGACGCTCAAAATTGAACAATGGAAGCTCTCGAGAAATTTAAATGGTCATAACTTTTCACACGGATGTCCGATTCAAGCGCATCATATATGGAGACGTTCGAAATTGAACCACGAAAGCTCTTGAGAAATTGAAATTGGTCATAACTTTTTCACTCGGATGTACATTCAGCTACATCATTTATCGAGACGCTCGAAATTGAACAACGAAAGCTCCC
>NC_038256.2:15037890-15040736 GCF_000004515.6 Glycine max
AACGGAACCTCTCGTCACCATGTAATTTCCCGCTATACGGCACACACGGAAATCCGATTCAAGCACATCACATAAGGAGACGCTCGAAATTGAACCACAGAAGATCTCGAGAAATTGAAATGGTCATAACTTTTCACTCGGATGTCCGATTCAGGCGCATAATATATCTAGACGCTCAAAATTGAACAATGGAAGCTCTCGAGAAATTTAAATGGTCATAACTTTTCACACGGAGGTCCGATTCAAGCGCATCACATATGGAGACGTTCGAAATTGAACCACGAAAGCTCTTGAGAAATTGAAATTGTCATAACTTTTCACTCGGATGTACGATTCAGCTGCATCATATATCGAGACGCTCGAAATTGCACAACGGAAGCTCTCGAGAAATTAAAATTGTCATAACTTTCCACTCGGATGTCCGATTCAAGCACATCACATATGGAGACGCCCGAAATTGAACCATGGAAGCTCTTGAGAAATTGAAATTGTCATAACTTTTCACTCGGATGTCCGATTCAGGCACCTCATATATTGAGATGGTCGAAATTGAACAACGGACGCTCTCGAGAAATTCAAATGGTCATAAGTTATCACACGGAGGTCCGATTCAGGAACATCACATATCGAGACGCTCGAATTTGAACAACGGAAGCTCTCGAGAAATTGAAATGGTCATAACCTTTCACTCGGATGTCCGATTCAGGCGCATAATATATCGAGACGCTCAAAATTTAATAACGGAAGCTCTCGAGAAATTGAAATGGTCATAACTTTTCACTCGAATGTCCGATTCAGGCGCATAATATATCGAGACGCTCGAAATTGAAGTACGGAAGCTCTCGAGAAATTCAAATGATTATAAATTTTCACTCGGATGTCCAATTCAGGCACATCAGATATCGAGCCGCTCGAAATTAAACAACGGAACCTCTCGAGAAATTCAAATGGTCATAACTTTTCACACGGAAATCCGATTCAAGCACATCACATAAGGAGACGCTTGAAATTGAACCACGGAAGATCTCGAGAAATTCAAATGGTCATAACTTTTGACTCGGATGTCCGATTCAGGCGCATAATATATCTAGACGCTCAAAATTGAACAATGGAAGCTCTCGAGAAATTTAAATGGTCATAACTTTTCACACGGAGGTCCGATTCAAGCGCATCACATATGGAGACGTTCGAAATTGAACCACGAAAGCTCTTGAGAAATTGAAATTGTCATAACTTTTCACTCGGATGTACGATTCAGCTGCATCATATATCGAGACGCTCGAAATTGAACAACGGAAGATCTCGAGAAATTCAAATGGTCATAACTTTTCACATGGAGGTCCGATTCAGGCGCATCATATATCGAGACGCTCGAAATTGAACAACGGAAGCTCTCGATAAATTAAAATTGTCATAACTTTCCACTTGGATGTCCGATTCAAGCACATCACATATGGAGACGCCCGAAATTGAACCACGGAAGCTCTTGAGAAATTGAAATTGTCATAACTTTTCACTCGGATGTCCGATTCAGGCACCTCATATATTGAGATGGTCGAAATTGAACAACGGACGCTCTCGAGAAATTCAAATGGTCATAAGTTATCACACGGAGGTCCGATTCAGGAACATCACATATCGAGACGCTCGAAATTGAACAACGGAAGCTCTCGGGAAATTGAAAAGGTCATAACCTTTCACTCGGATGTCCGATTCAGGCGCATAATATATCGAGACGCACGAAATTGAATAACGGAAGCTCTCGAGAAATTGAAATGGTCATAACTTTTCACTCGAATGTCCGATTCAGGCGCATAAGAGGTCGAGGACGCTCGAATGTGAAGTCGGTAGCTCTCGAGAAAATGTTGATGATTATAAATTTTAACTCGGAATGTGAATTCAGGCACATAAGATATCGAGAAATTCAAAATGGTCATAACTTTTCACTCGGAGGTCCGATTCAAGCACATCACATATGGAGATACCCCGAAATTGAACCACGGAAGATCTCGAGAAATTCTAATGGTCATAACTTTTCACACGGAGGTCCGATTCAAGTACGTCATATATCGAGACGCTCGAAATTGAACAACGAAATGTCTCGAGAAATCAAATGGTCATAAGTTATCACACGGAGGTCCGATTCAGGAACATCACATATCGAGACGCTCGAAATTGAACAACGGAAGCTCTCGAGAAATTGAAATTGACACAACTTTTCACTCGGATGTCCGATTCAGGCACATCAGATATCGAGACGCTCGAAATTAAAAAACAGAACCTCTCCAGAAATTCAAATAGTTATAACTTTTCACATGGAGGTCCGATTCAAGCACATCACATATGGAGACGCCCGAAATTTAACCACGGAAGATCTCGAGAAATTCAAATAGTTATAACTTTTCACACGGAGGTCCAATTCAAGCACATCATATATCGAGACGCTCGAAATTGAACAACGAAATCTCTCGAGAAATCAAATGGTCATAAATTATCACACGGAGGTCCGATTCAGGCGCATCATATATCGAGACGCTCGAAATTGAACAATGGAAGCTCTCGACAATTAAAAATTGTCATAACTTTTCACTCGGATGTCCGATTCAGGCACATCAGATATCGAAACGATCGAAATTGAGACACGGAACCTCTCGAGAAATTCAAATGGTCTTAACATTTCACACGGAGAGTCCGATTCAAGCACATCACATATGGAGATGCCCGAAATTGAACCACGGAAGATCTCGAGAAATTCAAATGGTCATAAGTTATCACACGGAGGTCCGATTCAGGCAAATCACATATCGAGACGCTCGAAATTGAACAACGGAAGCTCTTGAGAAATT
>NC_038256.2:15041051-15042320 GCF_000004515.6 Glycine max
CACATCACATATGGAGATGCCCGAAATTGAACCACGGAAGATCTCGAGAAATTCTAATGGTCATAACTTTTCACACGGAGGTCCGATTCAAGTACGTCATATATCGAGACGCTCGAAATTGAACAACGAAATCTCTCGAGAAATTCAAATGGTCATAAGTTATCACACGGAGGTCCGATTCAGGAACATCACATATCGAGAGGCTCGAATTGAACAACGGAAGCTCTCGAGAAATCGAAATGGACACAACTTTTCACTCGGATGTCCGATTCAGCAACATCAGATATCGAGACGCTCGAATTTAACAAACAGAACCTCTCCAGAAATTCAAATAGTTAAAACTTTTCACAGGGAGGTCCGATTCAAGCACATCACATATGGAGACGCCCGAAATTTAACCGC
Source organism: Glycine max (assembly GCF_000004515.6). Lineage (NCBI taxonomy): Eukaryota > Viridiplantae > Streptophyta > Magnoliopsida > Fabales > Fabaceae > Glycine > Glycine max. The sequence continues at coordinate 15,041,454 of NC_038256.2, forward strand.
GGAAGATCTCGAGAAATTCAAATAGTTATAACTTTCCACACGGAGGTCCAATTCAAGCACATCATATATCGAGACGCTCGAATTTGAACAACGAAATCTCTCGAGAAATCAAATGGTCATAAATTATCACACGGAGGTCCGATTCAGGCGCATCATAAATCGAGACGCTCGAAATTGAACAATGGAAGCTCTCGACAATTAAAAATTGTCATAACTTTCCACTCGGATGTCCGATTCAAACACATCACATATGGAGACGCCCGAAATTGAACCACGGAAGCTCTTGAGAAATTAAAATGGTTATAACTTTCCACTCGGATGTCCGATTCAAGCACATCACATATGGAGACGCCCGAAATTGAACCACGGAAGCTCTTGAGAAATTGAAATGGTCATAACTTTTCACTCGGATGTCCGATTCAGGCACATCATTTATTGAGACGCTCGAAATTGAACAACGGAAGCTCTTGAGAAATTCAAATGGTCATAAGTTATCACACGGAGGTCCGATTCAGGAACATCACATATTGAGACGTTCGAAATTGAACATCGGAAGCTCTCAAGAAATTCAAATGGTCATAAGTTATCACACGGAGGTCCGATTCAGGAACATCACATATCGAGACGCTCGAAATTGAACAACGGAAGCTCTCGTGAATTGAAATGTCATACCCTCACACGAGTCCATGTCCAGTAGATTCGAGCTATGAGACGCTCGAAATTGAACAACGGAAGCTCTCGAGAAATGAAAATGGTCATAAGTTATCACACGGAGGTCCGATACAGGAACATCACATATCGAGACGCTCAAAATTGAACAACGGAAGATCTCGAGAAATTCAAATGGTCATAAGTTATCACACGGAG
>NC_038256.2:15042420-15046220 GCF_000004515.6 Glycine max
GAACAACGGAAGCTCTTGAAGAAATAGAAAATGTCACATCTTTTCACTCGGATGTCCGATTCAGGCACATAATATCATCGAGACGCTCGAAATTAAACGGAAGCTCTCGAGAAATTTAAATGATCATAAATTTTCACTCGGATGTCCGATTCAGGCGCATCATATATCGAGACGCTCGAAAACTGAACAATGGAAGATCTCGAGAAATTAAAATTAACATAACTTTTCACTCGGATGTCCGATTCAGGCATATCAGATATGGAGATGCTCGAAATTAAAAAATGAAACCTCTCGAGAAATTCAAATTGTCATAACTTTTTACACGGAGGTCCGATTCAAGCACATCACATATGGAGACGCCCGAAATTGAACCACGGAAGATCTCGAGAAATTCAAATGGTCATAACTTTTCACACGGAGGTCCGATTCAAGTACGTCATATATCGAGACGCTCGAAATTGAACAACGAAATGTCTCGAGAAATTCAAATGGTCATAAGTTATCACACGGAGGTCCGATTCAGGAACATCACATATCGAGACGCTCGAAATTGAACAACGGAAGCTCTCGAGAAATTGAAATTGACACAACTTTTCACTCGGATGTACGATTCAGGCACATCAGATATCGACACGCTCGAAATTAAAAAACAGAAGCTCTCCAGAAATTCAAATAGTTATAACTTTTCACATGGAGGTCCGATTCAGGCACATCAGATATCGACACGCTCGAAATTGAACCAACAGAACCTCTCCAGAAATTCAAATGGTCATAAACTTTTCACACGGAGGTCCGATTCAAGCACATCACATATGGAGACGCCCGAAATTGAACCACGGAAGATCTCGAGAAATTCAAATAGTAATAACTTTTCACACGGAGGTCCAATTCAAGCACATCATATATCGAGACGCTCGAAATTGAACAACGAAATCTCTCGAGAAATCAAATGGTCATAAATTATCACACGGAGGTCTGATTCAGGCGCATCATATATCGAGACGCTCGAAATTGAACAATGGAAGCTCTCGACAATTAAAAATTGTCATAACTTTTCACTCGGATGTCCGATTCAGGCACATCAGATATCGAAACGATCGAAATTAAGAAACGGAACCTCTCGAGAAATTCAAATGGTCTTAACATTTCACACGGAGGTCCGATTCAAGCACATCACATATGGAGATGCCCGAAATTGAACCACGGAAGATCTCGAGAAATTCAAATGGTCATAAGTTATCACACGGAGGTCCGATTCAGGAAAATCACATATCGAGACGCTCGAAATTGAACAACGGAAGCTCTTGAGAAATTGAAATTGTCACAACTTTTCACTCGGATGTCCGATTCAGGCACATAATATATCGAGACGCTCGAAATTAAACAACGGAAGCTCTCGAGAAATTTAAATGATCATAAATTTTCACTCGGATGTCCGATTCAGGCGCATCATATATCGAGACGCTCGAAACTCAACAATGGAAGCTCTCGAGAAATTAAAATTAACATAAATTTTCACTCGGATGTCCGATTCAGGCATATCAGATATGGAGACGCTCGAAATTAAAAAATGAAACCTCTCGAGAAATTCAAATGGTCATAACTTTTTACACGGAGGTCCGATTCAAGCACATCACATATGGAGACGCCCAAAATTGAACCACGGAAGATCTCGAGAAATTCAAATGGTCATAACTTTTCACACGGAGGTCCGATTCAAGTACGTCATATATCGAGACGCTCGAAATTGAACAACGAAATCTCTCGAGAAATTCAAATGGTCATAAGTTATCACACGGAGGTCCGATTCAGGAACATCACATATCGAGACGCTCGAAATTGAACAGCGGAAGCTCTCGAGAAATTGAAATTGTCACAACTTTTCACTCGGATGTCCGATTCAGGCACATCAGATATCGAGACGCTCGAAATTAAAAAATAGAACCTCTCCAGAAATTCAAATAGTTATAACTTTTCACATGGAGGTCCGATTCAAGCACATCACATATGGAGACGCCCGAAATTTAACCACGGAAGATCTCGAGAAATTCAAATAGTTATAACTTTTCACACGGAGGTCCGATTCAGGCACATAATATATCGAGACGCTCGAAATTAAACGGAAGCTCTCGAGAAATTTAAATGATCATAAATTTTCACTCGGATGTCCGATTCAGGCGCATCATATATCGAGACGCTCGAAACGGAACAATGGAAGCTCTCGAGAAATTAAAATTAACATAACTTTTCACTCGGATGTCCGATTCAGGCATATCAGATATGGAGATGCTCGAAATTAAAAAATGAAACCTCTCGAGAAATTCAAATGGTCATAACTTTTTACACGGAAGATCTCGAGAAATTCAAATGGTCATAACTTTTCACACGGAGGTCCGATTCAAGTACGTCATATATCGAGACGCTCGAAATTGAACAACGAAATCTCTCGAGAAATTCAAATGGTCATAAGTTATCACACGGAGGTCCGATTCAAGAACATCACATATCGAGACGCTCGAAATTGAACAACGAAATCTCTCGAGAAATTCAAATGGTCATAAGTTATCACACGGAGGTCCGATTCAGGAACATCACATATCGAGACGCTCGAAATTGAACAACGGAAGCTCTCGAGAAATTGAAATTGTCACAACTTTTCACTCGGATGTCCGATTCAGGCACATAATATATCGAGACGCTCGAAATTAAACAACGGAAGCTCTCGAGAAATTTAAATGATCATAAAATTTCACTCGGATGTCCGATTCAGGCGCATCGTATATCGAGACGCTCGAAACTGAACAATGGAAGCTCTCGAGAAATTAAAATTAACATAACTTTTCACTCGGATGTCCGATTCAGGCATATCAGATATGGAGATGCTCGAAATTAAAAAATGAAACCTCTCGAGAAATTCAAATGGTCATAACTTTTTACACGGAGGTCCGATTCAAGCACATCACATATGGAGACGCCCAAAATTGAACCACGGAAGATCTCGAGAAATTCAAATGGTCATAACTTTTCACACGGAGGTCCGATTCAAGTACGTCATATATCGAGACGCTCGAAATTGAACAACGAAATGTCTCGAGAAATTCAAATGGTCATAAGTTATCACACGGAGGTCCGATTCAGGAACATCACATATCGAGACGCTTGAAATTGAACAACGGAAGCTCTCGAGAAATTGAAATTGACACAACTTTTCACTCGGATGTCCGATTCAGGCACATCAGATATCGAGACGCTCGAAATTAAAAAACAGAACCTCTCCAGAAATTCAAATAGTTATAACTTTTCACATGGAGGTCCGATTCAAGCACATCACATATGGAGACGCCCGAAATTTAACCACGGAAGATCTCGAGAAATTCAAATAGTTATAACTTTTCACACGGAGGTCCAATTCAAGCACATCATATATCGAGACGCTCGAAATTGAACAACGAAATCTCTCGAGAAATCAAATGGTCATAAATTATCACACGGAGGTCCGATTCAGGCGCATCATATATCGAGACGCTCGAAATTGAACAATGGAAGCTCTCGACAATTAAAAATTGTCATAACTTTCCACTCGGATGTCCGATTCAAACACATCACATATGGAGACGCCCGAAATTGAACCACGGAAGCTCTTGAGAAATTAAAATTGTTATAACTTTCCACTCGGATGTCCGATTCAAGCACATCACATATGGAGACGCCCGAAATTGAACCACGGAAGCTCTTGAGAAATTGAAATTGTCATAACTTTTCACTCGGATGTCCGATTCAGGCACATCATTTATTGAGAC
>NC_038256.2:15050722-15052448 GCF_000004515.6 Glycine max
GTGGTCCGATTCAGGCGCATAATATATCGAGACGCTCGAAATTGAACAACGGAAGCTCTCGAGAAATTCAAATGGTCATAACTTTTCACACGGAGGTCCGATTCAGGCGCATCATATATCGAGACGCTCGAAATTCAACAACGGAAGCTCTCGAGAAATTAAAATTGTCATAACTTTCCACTTGGATGTCCGATTCAAGCACATCACATATGGAGACGCTCGAAATTGAAGCACGGAAGCTCTTGAGAAATTGAAATTGTCATAACTTTTCACTCGGATGTCCGATTCAGGCACATCATATATTGAGATGCTCGAAATTGAACAACGGAAGCTCTCGAGAAATTCAAATGGTCATAAGTTATCACACGGAGGTCTGATTCAGGAACATCACATATTGAGACGCTCGAAATTGAACAACGGAAGCTCTCGAGAAATTCAAATGGTCATAAGTTATCCCACGGAGGTCCGATTCAGGAACATCACATATCGAGACGCTCGAAATTGAACAACGGAAGCTCTCGAGAAATTAAAATTGTCATAACTTTCTACTCGGATGTCCGATTCAAGCACATCACATATGGAGACGCTCGAAATTGAAGCACGGAAGCTCTTGAGAAATTGAAATTGTCATAACTTTTCACTCGGATGTCCGATTCAGGCACATCACATATGGAGACGCCCGAAATTGAACCACGGAAGCTCTTGAGAAATTGAAATTGTCATAACTTTTCACTCGGATGTCCGATTCAGGCACATCATATATTGAGATGCTCGAAATTGAACAACTGATGCTCTCGAGAAGTTCAAATGGTCATAAGTTATCACACGGAGTTCCGATTCAGGAACATCACATATCGAGACGCTCGAAATTGAACAACGGAAGCTCTCGTGAAATTGAAATGGTCATAACCCTTCACACGGATGTCCAATTCAGGCGCATAATATATCGAGACGCTCGAAATTGAACAACGGAAGCTCTCGAGAAATTAAAATTGTCATAACTTTCTACTCGGATGTCCGATTCAAGCACATCACATATGGAGACGCTCGAAATGAAGCACGGAAGCTCTTGAGAAATTGAAATTGTCATAACTTTTCTCTCGGATGTCCGATTCAGGCACATCATATATTGAGATGCTCGAAATTGAACAACGGAAGCTCTCGAGAAATTCAAATGGTCATAAGTTATCACACGGAGGTCTGATTCAGGAACATCACATATTGAGACGCTCGAAATTGAACAACGGAAGCTCTCGAGAAATTCAAATGGTCATAAGTTATCACACGGAGGTCCGATTCAGGAACATCACATATCGAGACGCTCGAAATTAAACAACGCAAGCTCTCGAGAAATTGAAATGCTCATAACCTTTCACTCGGATGTCCGATTCAGGCGCATAATATATCGAGACGCTCGAAATTGAACAACGGAAGATCTCGAAAAATTCAAATGGTCATAACTTTTCACACGGAGGTCCGATTCAGGCGCATCATATATCGAGACGCTCGAAATTCAACAACGGAAGCTCTCGAGAAATTAAAAATGTCATAACTTTCCACTTGGATGTCCGATTCAAAGCACATCACATATGGAGACGCTCGAAATTGAAGCACGGAAGCTCTTGAGAAATTGAAATTGTCATAACTTTTCACTCGGATGTCCGATTCAGGCACATCATTTATTGAGATGCTCGAAATTCAACAACGGAAGCTCTCGAGAAATTCA
>NC_038256.2:15065649-15066866 GCF_000004515.6 Glycine max
AATTAATATTGTCATAACTTTTCACTCGGATGTCCGATTCAAGCACATCACATATGGAGACGCCCGAAATTGAACCACGGAAGATCTCGAGAAATTCAAATGGTCATAACTTTTAACACGGAGGTCCAATTCAGGCGCATCATATATCGAGACGCTCGAAATTGAACAACGGAAGCTCTCGAGAAATTTAATTGATCATAAATTTTCACTCGGATATCCGATTCAGGCGCATCATATATCGAGACGGTCGAAATTGAAGTACGGAAGCTCTCGAGAAATTTAAATGATTATAAATTTTCACTCGGATGTCCAATTCAGGCACATCAGATATCGAGCCGCTCGAAATTAAACAACGGAACCTCTCGAGAAATTCAAATGGTCATAACTTTTCACACGGAAATCCGATTCAAGCACATCACATAAGGAGACGCTCGAAATTGAACCACGGAAGATCTCGAGAAATTCAAATGGTCATAACTTTTCACTCGGATGTCCGATTCAGGCGCATAATATATCTAGACGCTCAAAATTGAACAATGGAAGTTCTCGAGAAATTTAAATGGTCATAACTTTTCACACGGAGGTCCGATTCAAGCGCATCACATATGGAGACGTTCGAAATTGAACCACGAAAGCTCTTGAGAAATTGAAATTGTCATAACTTTTCACTCGGATGTACGATTCAGCTGCATCATATATCGAGACGCTCGAAATTGAACAACGGAAGATCTCGAGAAATTTAAATGGTCATAACTTTTCACACGGAGGTCCGATTCAAGCGCATCACATATGGAGACGTTCGAAATTGAACCACGAAAGCTCTTGAGAAATTGAAATTGTCATAACTTTTCACTCGGATGTCCGATTCAGGTGCATCATATATCGAGACGCTCGAAATTGAACAACGAAAGCTCTCGAGAAATTGAAATGGTCATAACCTTTCACTCGGATGTCCGATTCAGGCGCATAATATATCGAGACGCTCAAAATTTAACAACGGAAGCTCTCGAGAAATTGAATTGGTCATAAATTTTCACTCGGATGTCCGATTCAGGCGCATCATATATCGAGACGCTCGAAATTGAACTACGGAAGCTCTCGAGAAATTTAAATGATTATAACTTTTCACTCGGATGTCCGATTCAGGCACATCAGATATCGAGCCGCTCGAAATTAAACAACGGAAGCTCTCGGAGAAATTCAATTGGTCATAACTT
>NC_038256.2:15066966-15067761 GCF_000004515.6 Glycine max
CACAGAAGATCTCGAGAAATTCAAATGGTCATAACTTTTCACTCGGATGTCCGATTCAGGCGCATAATATATCTAGACGCTCAAAATTGAACAATGGAAGCTCTCGAGAAATTTAAATGGTCAGAACTTTTCACACGGAGGTCCGATTCAAGCGCATCACATATGGAGACGTTCGAAATTGAACCACGAAAGCTCTTGAGAAATTGAAATTGTCATAACTTTTCACTCGGATGTACGATTCAGCTGCATCATATATCGAGACGCTCGAAATTGAACAACGGAAGATCTCGAGAAATTCAAATGGTCATAACTTTTCACATGGAGGTCCGATTCAGGCGCATCATATATCGAGACGCTCGAAATTGAACAACGGAAGCTCTCGAGAAATTAAAATTTTCATAACTTTCCACTCGGATGTCCGATTCAAGCACATCACATATGGAGACGCCCGAAATTGAACCACGGAAGCTCTTGAGAAATTGAAATTGTCATAACTTTTCACTCGGATGTCCGATTCAGGCACCTCATATATTGAGATGGTCGAAATTGAACAACGGACGCTCTCGAGAAATTCAAATGGTCATAAGTTATCACACGGAGGTCCGATTCAGGAACATCACATATCGAGACGCTCGAAATTGAACAACGAAAGCTCTCGAGAAATTGAAATGGTCATAACCTTTCACTCGGATGTCCGATTCAGGCGCATAATATATCGAGACGCTCAAATTTAATAACGGAAGCTCTCGAGAAATTGAAATGGTCATAACTTTTCACTCGAACGTCCGATTCAGG
>NC_038256.2:15068845-15069666 GCF_000004515.6 Glycine max
CTCGGATGTCCAATTCAGGCACATCAGATATCGAGCCGCTCGAAATTAAACAACGGAACCTCTCGAGAAATTCAAATGGTCATAACTTTTCACACGGAAATCCGATTCAAGCACATCACATAAGGAGACGCTCGAAATTGAACCACGGAAGATCTCGAGAAATTCAAATGGTCTTACCTTTTCACATGGAGGTCCGATTCAGGCGCATCATATATCGAGACGCTCGAAATTGAACAACGGAAGCTCTCGAGAAATTAAAATTGTCATAACTTTCCACTCGGATGTCCGATTCAAGCACATCACATATGGAGACGCCCGAAATTGAACCACGGAAGCTCTTGAGAAATTGAAATTGTCATAACTTTTCACTCGGATGTCCGATTCAGGCACCTCATATATTGAGATGGTCGAAATTGAACAACGGACGCTCTCGAGAAATTCAAATGGTCATAAGTTATCACACGCAGGTCCGATTCAGGAACATCACATATCGAGACGCTCGAAATTGAACAACGGAAGCTCTCGAGAAATTGAAATGGTCATAACCTTTCACTTGGATGTCCGATTCAGGCGCATAATATATTGAGACGCTCAAAATTTAATAACGGAAGCTCTCGAGAAATTCAAATGGTCATAACTTTTCACTCGAATGTCCGATTCAGGCGCATAATATATCGAGACGCTCGAAATTGAAGTACGAAAGCTCTCGAGAAATTTAAATGATTATAAATTTTCACTCGGATGTCCAATTCAGGCACATCAGATATCGAGCCGCTCGAAATTGAACAACGGAACCTCTCGAGAAATTCAAATGGTCATAA
>NC_038256.2:15069875-15073580 GCF_000004515.6 Glycine max
GCTCATCACATATGGAGACGCCCGAAATTGAACCACGGAAGCTCTCGAGAAATTCAAATGGTCATAAGTTATCACATGGAGGTCCGATTCAGGAACATCACATATCGAGACGCTAGAATTTGAACAATGGAAGCTCTCGAGAAATTTAAATGGTCATAACCTTTCACTCGGATGTCCGATTCAGGCGCATAATATATCGAGACGCTCAAAATTTAATAACGGAAGCTCTCGAGAAATTGAAATGGTCATAATTTTTCACTCGAATGTCCGATTCAGGCGCATAATATATCGAGACGCTCGAAATTGAAGTACGGAAGCTCTCGAGAAATTTAAATGATTATAAATTTTCACTCGGATGTCCATTCAGGCACATCAGATATCGAGCCGCTCGAAATTAAACAACGGAACCTCTCGAGAAATTCAAATGGTCATAACTTTTCACACGGAAATCCGATTCAAGCACATCACATAAGGAGACGCTCGAAATTGAATCACGGAAGATCTCGAGAAATTCAAATGGTCATAACTTTTCACTCGGATGTCCGATTCAGGCGCATAATATATCTAGACGCTCAAAATTGAACAATGGAAGCTCTCGAGAAATTTAAATGGTCAGAACTTTTCACACGGAGGTCCGATTCAAGCGCATCACATATGGAGACGTTCGAAATTGAACCACGAAAGCTCTTGAGAAATTGAAATTGTCATAACTTTTCACTCGGATGTACGATTCAGCTGCATCATATATCGAGACGCTCGAAATTGAACAACGGAAGATCTCGAGAAATTCAAATGGTCATAACTTTTCACATGGAGGTCCGATTCAGGCGCATCATATATCGAGACGCTCGAAATTGAACAACGGAAGCTCTCGAGAAATTAAAATTGTCATAACTTTCCACTCGGATGTCCGATTCAAGCACATCACATATGGAGACGCCCGAAATTGAACCACGGAAGCTCTTGAGAAATTGAAATTGTCATAACTTTTCACTCGGATGTCCGATTCAGGCACCTCATATATTGAGATGGTCGAAATTGAACAACGGACGCTCTCGAGAAATTCAAATGGTCATAAGTTATCACACGGAGGTCCGATTCAGGAACATCACATATCGAGACGCTCGAAATTGAACAACGAAAGCTCTCGAGAAATTGAAATGGTCATAACCTTTCACTCGGATGTCCGATTCAGGCGCATAATATATCGAGACGCTCAAAATTTAATAACGGAAGCTCTCGAGAAATTGAATTGATCATAAATTTTCACTCGTATATCCGATTCAGGCGCATAATATATCGAGACGCTCGAAATTGAAGTACGGAAGCTCTCGAGAAATTTAAATGATTATAAATTTTCATTCGGATGTCCAATTCAGGCACATCGGATATCGAGCCGCTCGAAATTAAACAATGGAACCTCTCGAGAAATTCAATTGGTCATAACTTTTCACACAGAAATCCGATTCAAGCACATCACATAAGGAGACGCTCGAAATTGAACCACGAAAGATCTCGAGAAATTCAAATGGTCATAACTTTTCACTCGGATGTCCGATTCAGGCGCATAATATATCTAGACGCTCAAAATTGAACAATGGAAGCTCTCGAGAAATTTAAATGGTCATAACTTTTCAAACGGAGGTCCGATTCAAGCGCATCACATATGGAGACGTTCGAAATTGAACCACGAAAGCTCTTGAGAAATTGAAATTGTCATAACTTTTCACTCGGATGTACGATTCAGCTACATCATATATCGAGACGCTCGAAATTGAACAACGGAAGCTCCCAAGAAATTGATATTGTCATAACTTTTCACTCGGATGTCCGATTCAAGCACATCACATATGGAGACGCTCGAAATTGAACAACGGAAGATCTCGAGAAATTCAAATGGTCATAACTTTTCACATGGAGGTCCGATTCAGGCGCATCATATATCGAGACGCTCGAAATTGAACAACGGAAGCTCTCGAGAAATTAAAATTTTCATAACTTTCCACTCGGATGTCCGATTCAAGCACATCACATATGGAGACGCCCGAAATTGAACCACGGAAGCTCTTGAGAAATTGAAATTGTCATAACTTTTCACTCGGATGTCCGATTCAGGCACCTCATATATTGAGATGGTCGAAATTGAACAACGGACGCTCTCGAGAAATTCAAATGGTCATAAGTTATCACACGGAGGTCCGATTCAGGAACATCACATATCGAGACGCTCGAAATTGAACAACGGAAGCTCTCGAGAAATTGAAATGGTCATAACCTTTCACTCGGATGTCCGATTCAGGCGCATAATATATCGAGACGCTCAAAATTTAATAACGGAAGCTCTCGAGATATTGAAATGGTCATAACTTTTCACTCGAATGCCCGATTCAGGCGCATAATATATCGAGACGCTCGAAATTGAAGTACGGAAGCTCTCGAGAAATTTAATTGATCATAAATTTTCACTCGGATATCCGATTCAGGCGCATCATATATCGAGACGGTCGAAATTGAAGTACGGAAGCTCTCGAGAAATTTAAATGATTATAAATTTTCACTCGGATGTCCAATTCAGGCACATCAGATATCGAGCCGCTCGAAATTAAACAACGGAACCTCTCGAGAAATTCAAATGGTCATAACTTTTCACACGGAAATCCGATTCAAGCACATCACATAAGGAGACGCTCGAAATTGAATCACGGAAGATCTCGAGAAATTCAAATGGTCATAACTTTTCACTCGGATGTCCGATTCAGGCGCATAATATATCTAGACGCTCAAAATTGAACAATGGAAGCTCTCGAGAAATTTAAATGGTCAGAACTTTTCACACGGAGGTCCGATTCAAGCGCATCACATATGGAGACGTTCGAAATTGAACCACGAAAGCTCTTGAGAAATTGAAATTGTCATAACTTTTCACTCGGATGTACGATTCAGCTGCATCATATATCGAGACGCTCGAAATTGAACAACGGAAGATCTCGAGAAATTCAAATGGTCATAACTTTTCACACGGAGGTCCGATTCAGGCGCATCATATATCGAGACGCTCGAAATTGAACAACGGAAGCTCTCGAGAAATTCAAATGATCATAAATTTTCACTCGGATATCCGATTCAAGCGCATCACATATGGAGACGTTCGAAATTGAACCACGGAAGCTCTCGAGAAATTGAAATTGTCATAACTTTTCACTCGGATGTCCGATTCAGGCACATCAGATATCGAGACGCTCAAAATTGAACAATGGAAGCTCTCGAGAAATTAAAATTGTCATAACTTTTCACCCGAATGTCCGATTCAGGCACATCATATATCGAGACGCTTGAAATTGAACAACGGAACCTCTCGAGAAATTCAAATGGTCATTAGTTTTCACACGGAGGTCCGATTCAGGCGCATCATATATCGAGACGCTCGAAATTGAACAACGGAAGCTCCCGAGTAATTGAAATGATCATAAATTTTCACTCGGATATCCGATTCAGGCGCAGCATATATCTAAACGCTCGAAATTGAACAACGAAATCTCTCGAGAAATTCAAATGGTCATCACTTTTCACACGGAGGTCCGATTCAGGCACATCACATGTGGAGACACCCGAAATCGAACCACGGAAGATCTCGAGAAATTCAAATGCTCATAACTTTTCACACGTGAGGTCCTATTCAAGCGCATCACATATAGAGACGTTCGA
>NC_038256.2:15074465-15078116 GCF_000004515.6 Glycine max
CAATTCAGGCACATCGGATATCGAGCCGCTCGAAATTGAACAACGGAACCTCTCGAGAAATTCAAATGGTGATAACTTTTCACACGGAAATCCGATTCAGGCGCATCATATATCTAGACGCTCGAAATTGAACAACGAAATCTCTCGAGAAATTCAAAAGGTCATAACTTTTCACTCGGATGTCCGATTAAGGCGCATAATATATCTAGACGCTCAAAATTGAACAATGGAAGCTCTCGAGAAATTTAAATGGTCATAACTTTTCACACGGAGGTCCGATTCAAGCGCATCACATATGGAGATGTTCGAAATTGAACCACGAAAGCTCTTGAGAAATTGAAATTGTCATAACTTTTCACTCGGATGTACGATTCAGCTGCATCATATATCGAGACGCTCGAAATTGAACAACGGAAGATCTCGAGAAATTCAAATGGTCATAACTTTTCACATGGAGGTCCGATTCAGGCGCATCATATATCGAGACGCTCGAAATTGAACAACGGAAGCTCTCGAGAAATTAAAATTTTCATAACTTTCCACTCGGATGTCCGATTCAAGCACATCACATATGGAGACGCCCGAAATTGAAGCACGGAAGCTCTTGAGAAATTGAAATTGTCATAACTTTTCACTCGGATGTCCGATTCAGGCACCTCATATATTGAGATGGTCGAAATTGAACAACGGACGCTCTCGAGAAATTCAAATGGTCATAAGTTATCACACGGAGGTCCGATTCAGGAACATCACATATCGAGACGCTCGAAATTGAACAACGGAAGCTCTCGAGAAATTGAAATGGTCATAACCTTTCACTCGGATGTCCGATTCAGGCGCATAATATATCGAGACGCTCGAAATTGAAGTACGGAAGCTCTCGAGAAATTTAAATGATTATAAATTTTCACTCGGATGTCCAATTCAGGCACATCGGATATCGATCCGCTCGAAATTAAACAACGGAACCTCTCGAGAAATTCAATTGGTCATAACTTTTCACACGGAAATCCGATTCAAGCACATCACATAAGGAGACGCTCGAAATTGAACCACGAAAGATCTCGAGAAATTCAAATGCTCATAACTTTTCACTCGGATGTCCGATTCAGGCGCATAATATATCTAGACGCTCAAAATTGAACAATGGAAGCTCTCGAGAAATTTAAATGGTCATAACTTTTCACACGGAGGTCCGATTCAAGCGCATCACATATGGAGACGTTCGAAATTGAACCACGAAAGCTCTTGAGAAATTGAAATTGTCATAACTTTTCACTCGGATGTACGATTCAGCTGCATCATATATCGAGACGCTCGAAATTGAACAACGGAAGATCTCGAGAAATTCAAATGGTCATAACTTTTCACATGGAGGTCCGATTCAGGCGCATCATATATCGAGACGCTCGAAATTGAACAACGGAAGCTCTCGATAAATTAAAATTGTCATAACTTTCCACTCGGATGTCCGATTCAAGCACATCACATATGGAGACGCCCGAAATTGAACCACGGAAGCTCTTGAGAAATTGAAATTGTCATAACTTTTCACTCGGATGTCCGATTCAGGCACCTCATATATTGAGATGGTCGAAATTGAACAACGGACGCTCTCGAGAAATTCAAATGGTCATAAGTTATCACACGGAGGTCCGATTCAGGAACATCACATATCGAGACGCTCGAAATTGAACAACGGAAGCTCTCGAGAAATTGAAATGGTCATAACCTTTCACTCGGATGTCCGATTCAGGCGCATAATATATCGAGACGCTCGAAATTTAATAACGGAAGCTCTCGAGAAATTGAAATGGTCATAACTTTTCACTCGAATGTCCGATTCAGGCGCATAATATATCGAGACGCTCGAAATTGAAGTACGGAAGCTCTCGAGAAATTTAAATGATTATAAATTTTCACTCGGATGTCCAATTCAGGCACATCAGATATCGAGCCGCTCGAAATTAAACAACGGAACCTCTCGAGAAATTCATTTGGTCATAACTTTTCACACGAAATCCGATTCAAGCACATCACATAAGGAGACGCTCGAAATTGGACAACGGAAAGATCTCGAAGAAATTCAAAATGGTCATAACTTTTCACTCGGATGTCCCGATTCAGGCGCATAATATATCTAGACGCTTAAAATTGAACAATGGAAGCTCTCGAGAAATTTAAATGGTCATAGCTTTTCACACGGAGGTCCGATTCAAGCGCATCACATATGGAGACGTTCGAAATTGAACCACGAAAGCTCTTGAGAAATTGAAATTGTCATAACTTTTCACTCGGATGTACGATTCAGCTGCATCATATATCGAGACGCTCGAAATTGAACAACGGAAGATCTCGAGAAATTCAAATGGTCATAACTTTCCACATGGAGGTCCGATTCAGGCGCATCATATATCGAGACGCTCGAAATTGAACAACGGAAGCTCTCGAGAAATTAAAATTGTCATAACTTTCCACTCGGATGTCCGATTCAAGCACATCACATATGGAGACGCCCGAAATTGAACCACGGAAGCTCTTGAGAAATTGAAATTGTCATAACTTTTCACTCGGATGTACGATTCAGGCACCTCATATATTGAGATGGTCGAAATTGAACAACGGACGCTCTCGAGAAATTCAAATGGTCATAAGTTATCACACGGAGGTCCGATTCAGGAACATCACATATCGAGACGCTCGAAATTGAACAACGAAAGCTCTCGAGAAATTGAAATGGTCATAACCTTTCACTCGGATGTCCGATTCAGGCGCATAATATATCGAGACGCTCGAAATTGAACAACGGAAGATCTCGAAAAATTCAAATGGTCATAACTTTCACTCGGAGGTCCGATTCAGGCACATCACATATCGAGACGCTCGAAATTGAACAACGGAAGCTCTCGAGAAATTAAAATTGTCATAACTTTCACACTGGGATGTCCGATTCAGGCACATCACATATGGAGCGCCCGAAATTGAACCACGGAAGCTCTTGAGAAATTTAAAATTGTCATAACTTTTCACTCGGATGTCCGATTCAAGCACATCACATATGGAGACGCTCGAAATTGAACCACGGAAGCTCTTGAGAAATTGAAATTGTCATAACTTTTCACTCGGATGTCCGATTCAGGCACATCATTTATTGAGATGCTCGAAATTGAAACAACGGAAGCTCTCGAGAAATTCAAATGGTCATAAGTTATCACACGGAGGTCCGATTCAGGAACATCACATATTGAGACGTTCGAAATTGAACAACGGAAGCTCTCAAGAAATTCAAATGGTCATAAGTTATCACACGGAGGTCCGATTCAGGAACATCACATATCGAGACGCTCGAAATTGAACAACGGAAGCTCTCGTGAAATTGAAATGGTCATAACCCTTCACACGGATGTCCGATTCAGGCGCATAATATATCGAGACGCTCGAAATTGAACAACGGAAGCTCTCGAGAAATTAAAATGGTCATAAGTTATCACACGGAGGTCCGATACAGGAACATCACATATCGAGATGCTCGAAATTGAACAACCGAAGCTTTCGTGAAATTGAAATGGTCATAACCCTTCACACGGATGTCCGATTCAGGCGCATAATATATCGAGAAGCTCGAAATTGAACAACGGAAGCTCTCGAGAA
>NC_038256.2:15078964-15079775 GCF_000004515.6 Glycine max
TCACTCGGATGTCCGATTCAGGAACATCACATATCGAGACGCTCGAAATTGAACAACGGAAGCTCTCGAGAAATTGAAATTGTCACAACTTTTCACTCGGATGTCCGATTCAGGCACATCAGATATCGAGACGCTCGAAATTAAAAAACAGAACCTCTCCAGAAATTCAAATAGTTATAACTTTTCACATGGAGGTCCGATTCAAGCACATCACATATGGAGACGCCCGAAATTTAACCACGGAAGATCTCGAGAAATTCAAATAGTTATAACTTTTCACACGGAGGTCCAATTCAAGCACATCATATATCGAGACGCTCGAAATTGAACAACGAAATCTCTCGAGAAATCAAATGGTCATAAATTATCACACGGAGGTCCGATTCAGGCGCATCATATATCGAGACGCTCGAAATTGAACAATGGAAGCTCTCGACAATTAAAAATTGTCATAACTTTTCACTCGGATGTCCGATTCAGGCACATCAGATATCGAGACGATCGAAATTAAGAAACGGAACCTCTCGAGAAATTCAAATGGTCTTAACATTTCACACGGAGGTCCGATTCAAGCACATCACATATGGAGATGCCCGAAATTGAACCACGGAAGATCTCGAGAAATTCAAATGGTCATAAGTTATCACACGGAGGTCCGATTCAGGAACATCACATATCGAGACGCTCGAAATTGAACAACGGAAGCTCTTGAGAAATTGAAATTGTCACAACTTTTCTCTCGGATGTCCGATTCAGGCACATAATATATCGAGACGCTCGAAATTAAACAACGGAAGCTCTCGAGAAATTC
>NC_038256.2:15080285-15081119 GCF_000004515.6 Glycine max
TGAGACGCTCGAAATTGAACAACGGAAGCTCTCAAGAAATTCAAAATGGTCATAAGTTATCACACGGAGGTTCGATTCAGGAACATCACATATCGAGACGCTCGAAATTGAACAACGGAAGCTCTCGTGAAATTGAAATGGTCATAACCCTTCACACGGATGTCCGATTCAGGCGCATAATATATCGAGACGCTCGAAATTGAACAACGGAAGCTCTCGAGAAATTAAAATTGTCATAACTTTCCACTAGGATGTCCGATTCAAGCATATCACATATGGAGACGCTCGAAATTGAAGCACGGAAGCTCTTGAGAAATTGAAATTGTCATAACTTTTCACTCGGATGTCCGATTCAAGCACATCACATATGGAGACGCTCGAAATTGAAGCACGGAAGCTCTTGAGAAATTGAAATTGTCATAACTTTTCACTCGGATGTCCGATTCAGGCACATCATATATTGAGATGCTCGAAATTGAACAACGGAAGCTCTCGAGAAATTCAAATGGTCATAAGTTATCACACGGAGGTCTGATTCAGGAACATCGCATATTGAGATGCTCGAAATTGAACAACGGAAGCTCTCGAGAAATTCAAATGGTCATAAGTTATCACACGGAGGTCCGATTCAGGAACATCACATATTGAGACGTTCGAAATTGAACAACGGAAGCTCTCAAGAAATTCAAATGGTCATAAGTTTTCACACGGAGGTTCGATTTCAGGGAATATCACATATCGAGACGCTCGAAATTGAACAACGGAAGCTCTCGTGAAATTGAAATGGTCATAACCCTTCACACGGATGTCCGATTTAGGATCATAATATATCGA
>NC_038256.2:15081662-15083444 GCF_000004515.6 Glycine max
ACATATGGAGACGCTCGAAATTGAACACGGAAGCTCTGAGAAATTGAAATTGTCATACTTTCACTCGGAGTCCGATTCAGGCACTCATATATGAGACGGTCGAAATGAACAACGGACGCTCTCGAGAAATTCAAATGGTCATAAGTTATCACTCGGAGGTCCGATTCAGGAACATCACATATCGAGACGCTCGAAATTGAACAACGGAAGCTCTCGAGAAATTGAAATGGTCATAACTTTTCACTCGGATGTCCGATTCAGGCGCATAATATATCGAGACGCTCAAAATTTAATAACGGAAGCTCTCGAGATATTGAAATGGTCATAACTTTTCACTCGAATGCCCGATTCAGGCGCATAATATATCGAGACGCTCGAAATTGAAGTACGGAAGCTCTCGAGAAATTTAATTGATCATAAATTTTCACTCGGATATCCGATTCAGGCGCATCATATATCGAGACGGTCGAAATTGAAGTACGGAAGCTCTCGAGAAATTTAAATGATTATAAATTTTCACTCGGATGTCCAATTCAGGCACATCAGATATCGAGCCGCTCGAAATTAAACAACGGAACCTCTCGAGAAATTCAAATGGTCATAACTTTTCACACGGAAATCCGATTCAAGCACATCACATAAGGAGACGCTCGAAATTGAATCACGGAAGATCTCGAGAAATTCAAATGGTCATAACTTTTCACTCGGATGTCCGATTCAGGCGCATAATATATCTAGACGCTCAAAATTGAACAATGGAAGCTCTCGAGAAATTTAAATGGTCAGAACTTTTCACACGGAGGTCCGATTCAAGCGCATCACATATGGAGACGTTCGAAATTGAACCACGAAAGCTCTTGAGAAATTGAAATTGTCATAACTTTTCACTCGGATGTACGATTCAGCTGCATCATATATCGAGACGCTCGAAATTGAACAACGGAAGATCTCGAGAAATTCAAATGGTCATAACTTTTCACATGGAGGTCCGATTCAGGCGCATCATATATCGAGACGCTCGAAATTGAACAACGGAAGCTCTCGAGAAATTAAAATTGTCATAACTTTCCACTCGGATGTCCGATTCAAGCACATCACATATGGAGACGCCCGAAATTGAACCACGGAAGCTCTTGAGAAATTGAAATTGTCATAACTTTTCACTCGGATGTCCGATTCAGGCACCTCATATATTGAGATGGTCGAAATTGAACAACGGACGCTCTCGAGAAATTCAAATGGTCATAAGTTATCACACGGAGGTCCGATTCAGGAACATCACATATCGAGACGCTCGAAATTGAACAACGAAAGCTCTCGAGAAATTGAAATGGTCATAACCTTTCACTCGGATGTCCGATTCAGGCGCATAATATATCGAGACGCTCAAAATTTAATAACGGAAGCTCTCGAGAAATTGAAATGGTCATAACTTTTCACTCGAACGTCCGATTCAGGCGCATAATATATCGAGACGCTCGAAATTGAAGTACGGAAGCTCTCGAGAAATTTAAATGATTATAAATTTTCATTCGTATGTCCAATTCAGGCACATCGGATATCGAGCCGCTCGAAATTAAACCACAGAACCTCTCGAGAAATTCAATTGGTCATAACTTTTCACACAGAAATCCAATTCAAGCACATCACATAAGGAGACGCTCGAAATTGAACCACGAAAGATCTCGAGAAATTCAAATGGTAATAACTTTTCACTCGGATGTCCGATTCAGGCGCATAATATATCTAGACGCTCAAAATTGAACAATGGAAGCTCTCGAA
>NC_038256.2:15084388-15084513 GCF_000004515.6 Glycine max
ACTTTTAACACGGAAATCCGATTCAAGCACATCACATAAGGAGACGCTCGAAATTGAACCACGTCTTACGAGTCTCCCTGGATTGCCAAATGGTCATAACTTTTCACTCGGATGTCCGATTCAGG
>NC_038256.2:15100887-15123470 GCF_000004515.6 Glycine max
AGGGTATGACAGTTGCCCCTCTTTACTTGTCTTTTATTGGAGATAAAAGGAAAGTAAAGATAAGACACTAATTTCGTTCCTCTCGATTTGACGAGAGTCGCAGGTGACCATAAAATCTCCACATGCAAATGACTTGTTGTTCCCAAAATATCACAAATTGCCTAATGATGGGTGCCAAGCACCTCACAAGGACCAAAGAATGGTCGCATGTCATCAAGCAAAGGTCCCCGGACAAAAATCAGTGTATGACACTAATTTCGCTCCTCTCGGTTGACGAGAGTCGCGGGTGACCATGACTTGTCGTTCCTAGAATTTCACAAATTGCCTAATGATGGATGCCAAGCACCTCACAAGGACCAAAGAATGGTCGCATGTCATCAAGCAAAGGTCCCCGGACGAAAATCAGTGTATGACACTAATTTCGCTCCTCTCGGTTGACGAGAGTCGCGGGTGACCATGAAATTTCCACATGTAAATGACTTGTTGTTCCCGGAGGAACAAAAGGTGCAGAAGACTATGTCAGCCTCTGCATGCTATCAAGCGTTCTGTCTTACAGATAGCAAAAGAATGTTTATACGGATAACCACTCGGGTATTTCCGCGTATCATCGGGCCCGCCGCCTCTGGATGATACAAGGGTGCAGAATGACCAAACTTGGTCTCTGCTTGTCATCGGGCCCGCCGCCTCTGGATGATACAAGGGTGCAGAATGACCAAACTTGGTCTCTGCTTGTCATCGGGCCCGCCGCCTCTGGATGATACAAGGGTGCAGAATGACCAAACTTGGTCTCTGCTTGTCATCGGGCCCGCCGCCTCTGGATGACAAAAGGGTGCGAATAACCATAAGGTATCTCCGCGTATCATCGGGCCCGCCGCCTCTGGATGATACAAGGGTGCAGAATGACCAAACTTGGTCTCTGCTTGTCATCGGGCCCGCCGCCTCTGGATGACAAAAGGGTGCGAATAACCATAAGGTATCTCCGCGTATCATCGGGCCCGCCGCCTCTGGATGATACAAGGGTGCAGAATGACCAAACTTGGTCTCTGCTTGTCATCGGGCCCGCCGCCTCTGGATGACAAAAGGGTGCGGATAACCGTAAGGTATCTCCGCGTATCATCGGGCCCGCCGCCTCTGGATGACAAAAGGGTGCGGATAACCGTAAGGTATCTCCGCGTATCATCGGGCCCGCCGCCTCTGGATGATACAAGGGTGCACGTCACATGACCTCAGGGTCAGTATGACAAAGATTATGGGGCGGCCGACAAAAGCAAAGCTCTTGCTCCTACGTATCCTCCAATGAGGAACTCAGACCTACGTAGTTCTGGGTAACTTGTGAGACTTGAAAAAGTCTCGGTGTTTTCTCCACTAAAATGCAAACATGCTTTAGCAAAGAGACAAATATTCCAACTGATTTAGAGCAGCATATGCTTTTTTGAGTGAAAAACAATGCGTCTACCGGGGAAGGAGAGTCTGCTGATGAGATCTCCCATAACCATAAATGAGATTTTGGATGTTAGCATTTCGTTTCTAAATGACCATTTAGAGGAAACACTGGGTTCGACAAAAATAGAAGAAATCCACTCAAAGTGTATCAATCTCGCACAGGTAAGTGTTTCATCCTAATTCCGAACCATAGATATGTCATGACTTGACTTTGCAAATTATTTCCTATCAAATCAAAAATTACATGCGTGATCATGGATCAATAGGGCTTCCCTTGGGAATGGGTTCTTTTGGTGGTTTCTTCTTTCGGCTTTTGTGTGTTTTTGGCTTTTGATTTTCCTGGCTTTTTCTTTTTCTGTTTTTTTTTGTTTAGTGCGGGGCGAGAAAAAAAGGTCGCTAGCGCACGGGATTTTGGTTGGTAATTAAAGGGAGAAGACCATTTTAGGTCGTGGTTTCCTTTCCTTCCTTTTGTTCATTTGATGACAATTCTGTATTGTTCAGATATTGTCCGGTCCAAAGACCTCTCTGCACATTTCTTCTGTTTTCTTTCGATCCTTGATCAGGAGCTTTCTTTCCTTCTTTTCTTTTCTTTTTTCCTTTCTCCCATTCTTTGATTGGGAATTTCCTTTCTTTCCTTTTTGCTTTCTCCCACTCTTTGATTGGGAATTTCCTTTCTTTTCTTTTTGTTTTCTCCCACTCTTTGATTGGGAATTTTCCTTCTCTTCCTTTTTGCTTCCGAGGGTAAGGATTATGGTGAGTCAGGATTTTGGCTCAAGGTTTGTAGAATGGCTAGACATGATACATGTCGGGGTTTGGTTTGGCTCAAGGATAAAAGGGATGCCTCACATTATTTCCATGACACAAATGCAAAAATGATGATTTGGAAACTTTATGCAAAACTGGTCATGCATGCACCTATGCGGACACTCAAGTGTCAAATTTTTATGGTCATGTGATGCTAGGGCTCAGGATTCATTTCCTCTATTTTAATCAACCCAATGTTTCCAAAATATGTTCTTTTATCAATTTGTGCATTCATCCGAATCCATTTCGGGCGTCCGGGGAAATTTCACAGCATTCACCCTTCAGGTGTAGACACATTTTCCAAAAATTGGTTATGATCAATGAATTTTTTCAAAGAAAAGTTGGAAGTCATCTCTTTTCAACAGCATGTTGGTTTTTCAGCTTGACAACTTATTTTTTCTTTTTTTCTACCTTTTTCCTTACTTGCCCTTTTTTTTCTTATTTGCTCTCTTTTTCTTTTCACTTTCTTTTCTTTTCTATTTCATTTTCTTTCCTTTTCTATTTTTATTTTTATCATGATTTTTTTTTTTTATTTCACCTATATACTTTTGGACGATGTTCCTAAACGAAGAACTCTACACGGTTCCAGAATTTCAAACATCATTGATAGAAGTGATATATAAATACTAACGCAACAATCTAAACAAAAATGTATGCGCTGTACAAATGACAATCGAAACAACAAAAACAAACGTTAGTCTCTCAAGTCAAAACAATAACATAGAATAAAAATGACAAAAGAAATATGAAAGAAAACATGAATCTGGGGATCTCCCAGTCACGTATCTCCACTCCCTCCCAAGAAGTCAAGCAAATCGGCCATCTCCTCATCCTCGTGGGCTTCTTCTCCATCGTCGGGAGCTTCTGGGGGTGCCTCTCCTGCTTGGGCCTCGGGCCAATCTCCGGGCCATGCAACCTCTGCCC
Organism: Glycine max; assembly: GCF_000004515.6. NCBI lineage: Eukaryota > Viridiplantae > Streptophyta > Magnoliopsida > Fabales > Fabaceae > Glycine > Glycine max. Next base: position 15,104,059 of record NC_038256.2, read on the forward strand.
TGAACTGGTCTGGAGTAGGGCATGAAAAAGAAGCGGAGCCCTGGCTCTGCATGCTAAGGCTCATCTGGTACAGACAGTCATGGGTCCGTACATGTGCTCGGTGGTTGGCCGCCTGCTGGCGAACCAAATGCCGTAAATACTGCTCTATGTCAAATGCCCCAGCCTGGCCAGCCTGATGAGGTGGTGGGGGCGCGCCTGCGGCCTGTGGAGCATCACCCTGACCCTGTCTCTGGGTACAGTATTTCTCAATAAAAACCCGGGTGATGGGCGGCCGAATCACCTTGGTAGGTGCAACGGGGACTCCGAACGACTGGCAGAGTCCTGTGATCAGTGCGGGGAATCCCAGGGCCCTGTTGGACTTATCTGGGTCCAAAGGGTGCCTAGTGGGCGCCATACCTGCAAAAATATAGATGGCATCAGCGATCAACTGAGCCACATGGATGCTCATCCGTGTCAGGATGGCGTACACCAGCTGGCACTTCGGCATGGGGAGGTCGGAATTATGATCGGTGGGCAGGATGTTGCTGAGCAGCAGAGTCATCCATATCTGAGTCAGGGTGGTCATGTTGGTGCGCATGATCCGCACCCGTCTTCCGGCAGCAGTCCGGGCAAAATCCTGCCCCGGTATACATAGCAACTGGGCGATGGCCTCCTCATCGAACCCATCAGACCGGTTCCTCCTCTGGCCATACTCGCACTCCTGGCCCTCTTCTAACACCAACGGATATCCCAGGAGCTGGCCGATAGCGTCGGCATCGAACGGGATCCACTGACCCCTAACCCAGGATCTCATGTCACGCACGCCCTCCTCTGTTGGCCAAGCATTGGCATAAAACTCAAGGACTATTTCTGGATCAAACTTGGCCATGGGAGTAACCAGTGGTGCCCACCGCCGGCGCCCTATTTCCTCCTGGAAATCAGTATACTCGTCGTCCCTGAGCTGGACGCGTCGCTCCCGGAGAAACGACCACCCCTTGACGGCTTCGAAGCGCTGCTGGTGTACCGCGCTCCTAAAGCGGTGACTATCATACTCCGGAGCGGAACTAGTTCCTTCTGCTGCCTTGTCCTTCCTGGACCTCTTTGAGGCAAGCTTCCTCGGGGCCATTTCCTGCGAAGGCAAACATTTGGAAAGTTAGTTTTACCAGTGGGATACTATTCTTAAAACAAAAATGACATACAACCTCCTCCCATAAATACAAACATCAATGTAAATTTAGAGCAAGCTTATGCGCATATTTCCTTACAAACGTTCTCTTGCACAAGACATTCTATTAACCGAAAAAAAATGCACCCATATACAATCAAGGCAGCTTCGTTACCTAGATTATTTACACGTACTTCCAAGGTGTATTTGTTACTTACATCACACACCTCCTTGGCTAAATTCACATACATGCATACTCAAAGCATTTTGGGGTACCAAAAATTGCACATGTGCACATCTTGGTATTTCTAATACCTATACATACACAAACTTCATGATGAATCTTGACTATCTACACAATAAGGTGCTACATTTTATGCTCTTTTCAAGTTTTTGCTACCTAAAGCCGCATGCAAATTCAAGTATATTTTCCTTTGCTGACTAAAATTGTATTCAAATTAAAAGGTATACATTTTTTGGTAATGTATCTTCTTTACATAACATGCAACATATTTATGTATATTTTTTTGTGAGACATTTTGACTACCAAAAATTATATGTACATACATCCAAGTATTTTGCTATCATACCCAAAGTGTAAATTGCCAAAGGTATTTTGCTACCTATTCTAAACCTACACATTTATGATGAGCAAAATTCCTAACCATCTAGGCATAGGGAAAATATTGTAGCGTGGCCCATAGCTGATTGCTGGCCAAAAAAGGGTAACTTTACCCAATATGCACCTCCTTTTGTGCTCTTTTTGCATAAAATTTCAGTTTCTAGGACTAGGATATATGTGGGGCAATTACTCTAGCCTTTTCGGGAATGAATACATATTCCAAAAAAATAGAAAATATGCACAAACCAAAATACCCCATGGGTTGTCTCCTTACAAAAGTCACACGCTAATGCCATTGAGGCATTTCACCGAACACTTGGTGGGCGCGCGTTTAGGCATCAATAGCAAGAGAACGGGGACAATGTGGCATGTCCTATTGTTTCAAAATGCATTATAGGCCTAGGGCCATCTCATACCAACCCCTAATTCAACCTAATCAAGCAAGAAAACAAATCAAAATTGCCCCATATATTTGAGCACACTCCCACAATTTAGAGCACCAAAAGGAGATCAAAATACACCAATGAAAAGCTAGAAAGCTTAGGGATGGAATACTTACTTGTTGGTGATGAACAAAAGCGCAAAACGGAATCAAAAAAAGCGACAAAGGATGACCCTAGGGCTGCAAATTCGTCAATCCCGTGGGTATGGCTTTTGAAAGGGGGGAAAAGAAGTTTTTGAATGTAAAAACGCCCCCCCTTTCGTCATTTTTATAATTTGGTGCAGGGGTGGCTCGCCCAGGCGAGCTAACCTGCACTTTTTTTTTTTTTTTTTTTTGAGGGGAACATTAACCATGTCCCCTCCCTTCTCATGGATTAGCATTTTGCCTAACTTGAACTTACTTAGGTTAGAATTAGGCGTTGATTACTTATTTTATTATTACTCTTTTCCTTTTTAAAACAAACAAATAGTAAAAGAAAGCTGCAAAATACAAAGGATACGGAGCTGCCTTGCAGCGACATTCCCTGCTTGTTTCGCACAGAGAAGAGCAACGATCGGTCGGTCGTGACCCCATCCCCGCTTGCGTTCATCCTTAAGTACCTGCAAGTAATAAACAACCAGGTATGGCCAATCTTGGCCGCATCATTACCCTACCTTGATTGGTTTCTGCCATTCATGTTTTGTCTTCACTCCAGAAGGTAGCCCAAGGTGATCCTGCCCCTGTTTCACCACAACAATATACATGCGTATGCGTATGCGTATGCATGAATGTTTTCAAACGCAGAAAATTTAGGGAAAGTTGGTTCAGGTTCAATTCTAATTAAGCGCTTGGGGGATCCCATGAACTGAGCGGAAGGGCTCAGGCGATCACAAATTAACGCAAGGTGTGAAACTAACGTGAGGACTAAAAGCCTCAAATCCATGTTCATTTCTTTGAAAGATCGTAACAAGAGATACAACGGACCGGAAATCCCTGGGGGGAAATCTAGAAAACGCATAAAGATAGAGAACATGCAGCGACATCCTTAATTGCCCCAGCTTCTAAGCATAATATTGTTTGACGACATCAGAGTTCACGGGCGAAGGTAGCTCTTCGCCATCCATGTTGGTAAGCACCAGGGCTCCTCCGGAGAAAGCCCTCTTCACAACAAAAGGCCCTTCGTAGTTCGGGGCCCATTTCCCTTGGTGGTCCTTGACAGCATGGGACATTTTCTTTAGCACAAGGTCTCCCTCATGGAACTTGCGTAAGCGTACTTTCTTGTCGAACGCGCTCTTCATTCTTTGCTGGTACAAGCGCCCATGACTCATGGCCGTTAAGCGCTTACCCTCAATGAGGTTGAGCTGATCGTAGCGTGTTTGAGCCCACTCTGATTCCTTTAATCCGGATTCTGCCAAGATCCTTAATGACGGGACTTCTACCTCAAATGGTAACACCGCCTCCATCCCATATACCAATGAGAACGGCGTTGCCCCAGTTGACGTTCGCACTGAAGTCCAGTAACCGTGTAACGCGAATGGGAGCATCTCGTGCCAATCCTTGTATGACACGGTCATCTTTTGGATAATCTTTTTGATATTCTTATTGGCTGCTTCCACGGCTCCATTCATCTTTGGCCGGTAGGGTGTGGAATTGTGATGCTGGATTTTAAACTCCTCGCACATTTTCCCCCATCATCTTGTTATTCAGGTTGGTGCCGTTGTCCGTGATAATCTTTCTTGGCAAACCATATCGGCAGATGATCTCCTTCTTAATGAACCTGACCACCACATTCCTCGTGACATTGGTATATGAAGCCGCCTCGACCCACTTGGTGAAATAATCTATTGCTACGAGGATGAAGCGATGACCATTCGAGGCCTTGGGCTCAATGGCCCCGATGACATCTATTCCCCACATGGAGAAAGGCCAAGGGGCGGACATGACATTCAGAGGATGCGGTGGGGCATTGACATTATCCGCGAATGCTTGACATTTGTGGCACTTCCTCACATGGACACAACAATCACTTTCCATGGTAAGCCAGTAATAACCTGCTCTTAAGATCTTCCTGGCCATAGCATGCCCGTTGGCGTGTGTTCCAAACGAGCCCTCATGGACTTCCTCGATCATGTGATTTGCCTCCTTGGCATCCACACATCGCAGGAGTGTCATGTCGTGATTTCTCTTATACAGTGTGCCTCCGCTCATGAAGAAACTGGCTGCCAACCTCCTCAATGTCCTTTTATCATTGTCGGCAATCTCTGGCGGGTATTCTTTGCTTACGACATATTGCTTGATGTCGTAATACCAAGGCTTTCCGTCCCGTTCCTCTTCCACTTGGCAACAATGTGCGGGTTTGCCACGACACTGAAATTCAATGTAGGGTAGGTCCCCGTGCGGTGTTAGCTGGAACATAGATGCCAACGTAGCAAGTGCATCCGCCATTTGATTTTCCTCGCGGGGAACATGATGGAAGGAGATCTCATCGAAAGTTTTAGCCAATTCCTTGATGTAGGCTTTGTAGGGTATCAGCTTGGGATCTCTAGTTTCCCATTCCCCTCTCAGCTGATGGATTACCAACGCTGAGTCGCCGTACACCTTGAGTAGTTTGACATTGGAGTCAATTGCTGCCTGGACGGCTAGGGCACATGCTTCATATTCGGCCATGTTGTTGGTGCAGTCGAATCCTAGCCTGGCTGTGAAAGGTACACATTGATTGTCCGGAGAGATCAACACTGCCCCAACGCCATGACCTAGAATGTTTGACGCTCCGTCAAACCATACAGTCCATTTGTCCCGATCTTCGTCCAACTTTTCCTCGAACAAGGCCATGATGTCCTCATCCGGGAATTCCGGATGCATGGGCTGGTAGTCGTTAAGAGGCTGTTGAGCCAAATAATCTGCCAAAGCGCTTCCTTTTATCGCCTTTTGGGTGACGTAGACTATATCAAACTCAGATAGCAAGACTTGCCACCGGGCGATTCGTCCTGTGAGAGCTGGCTTTTCAAAGATGTACTTGACCGGGTCCATTTTGGATATCAACCAGGTAGTATGGCTCAGCATGTACTGCCTTAAGCGATGGGACGCCCATACTAAAGCACAACACGTTCTTTCGAGCAAGGAGTAATTCATCTCACAGGTCGTGAACTTCTTACTTAGGTAGTAAACAGCGCGCTCTTTCTTCCCGGATTCGTCATGTTGCCCCAGCATACACCCCATTGATTCGTCCAAGATTGTCATGTACAAAATGAGAGGCCTTCCCGGTACTGGTGGCATAAGCACGGGAGGACTCATTAAGCACTTTTTGATCCTTCCAAAAGCCTCTTGGCAATCCTCATTCCACCGATCAGTTTGGTTTTTGCGCAAGAGTTTAAACAACGGCTCACAAATGGCGGTGAGCTGCGATATGAATCTGGCAATATAATTCAGGCGCCCCAGGAACCCTCGGACTTGCCTCTCTGTACGGGGTTCCGGCATCTCAAGGATAGCCTTCACTTTTTCGGGGTCTACCTCTATCCCTTTCTGGCTTACAACGAAACCAAGCAATTTCCCTGATTTGACCCCAAAGGTACACTTAGCGGGGTTCAACCTTAATTGATATTTCTTAAGCCTTTCGAACAACTTCCGCAGGTTGACAAGGTGTTCTTCCTCAGATTTAGATTTAACAATTATGTCGTCCACGTAGACCTCGATCTCTTGATGCATCATATCATGGAACAAAGCTACCATGGCCCGTTGATAAGTTGCCCCGGCATTCTTGAGTCCAAAGGACATCACTTTGTAACAGAACGTTCCCCACAGGGTGACGAAAGTAGTCTTTTCCATATCCTCGGGCGCCATCTTTATCTGATTGTAACCAGAGAAACCGTCCATGAAGGAAAATAAAGCGAAATTGGCCGTGTTATCTACGAGGATATCGATGTGTGGTAAAGGAAAATTGTCCTTGGGACTGGCCCGATTCAGGTCCCGATAATCTACACACATTCGTACTTTCCCATCTTTTTTAGGAACTGGTACGATGTTGGCAACCCATTCTGGATACCGAGCGACGGCCAGAAATCCAGCGTCAAATTGCTTCTTCACTTCTTCTTTTATCTTCAAGGATGTTTCGGGCTTCATCCTCCTCAATTTCTGTTTTACCGGGGAGCACCCGGGATTTAGAGGTAATCGGTGCTGCACAATGTCAGAACTCAAACCGGGCATATCTTGGTATGACCAAGCAAAGATGTCTTGGTAGTCTTTTAGCAGGATTATTAATTCTTCACGGATAGGTGCGGTAATGCCTGTACCTATCTTTACTTCCCTCTTTCCACTGCCAATTCCTAAGTCTACTAGCTCTGTTTCTTCTTGATGAGGCCCCATTTCTTGGTCTTCATGGGCGACCATTCTTTCTAGTTCCGAAGGAAGTCCCACATCCTCATCTCCTTCATCTTCCGTTTGATTCATTTCTTGCTCGAAGTTGATAGACGGGTCCCAGGTATTAGTACCTTCGGGGGACTCGTCATCGAATCTGCCGTTTTAGAAAAAGAAGTAAACATGCAAATGAATGAGAATGGGTAGAGACCAGGAACAGATGAAGAAAGATCCTTGTATTATAAATTCAAAAACAAAAGACACAAAGCCTTAACAAAATGAAAACTCTAAAGCCTAGGCCCAACTATAGAGCTTTTAAAACCGTAAAGGTTTACATTATGCTTGTTGCGTAAATGCCGGGGCGTTCCTCCACTCGCCAATTTCCCAGCTGGAAATCAGGAGAGCATGGTCGTACCAAATCCAAAGTACTCGGAATATCATCTTCGCATATCGCGAACGCTTGACCTTTGTCTCCCGAACCCGCACTTATAAAGCTTCTACTTATGTGGCAGGGCGGGCTTCCTTCACTTTCTTGCTTCCAACGCGAGCTCTGACCACTGTTCTTCCTTCCCGCGATGCTTCTTTTCATGTCCGCCTGAGTGGGCTTATAGCCTAAACCATACTTCCCACGATTTCCTTGAGTATTTATCAGGCTAGTTATGCCGCCGTTGTTTTTTCCTAAACCCATCCCGGGTTCAAAACCGTTCCCCAACATAACTCGGGCCATCATTACCACTGCATCGGACAGACAAGGTTGCCCAAAGAGGGAGTCCACGGAGGAAATGCTGACCACCTCAAAAGACTGGAAAGCAGTTTCTAACGATTCTTCTGCGGCTTCCACATAAGGCATGGAGGATGGGCAGCTTACCAAGATATCTTCCTCGCCTGACACGATGACCAAGTGCCCCTCCACTACGAATTTCAGCTTTTGGTGGAGCGTAGACGGCACGACTCCCACTGAGTGGATCCACGGGCGCCCCAACAGGCAGCTGTAGGGGGGGTTAATATCCATTATTTGGAAGGTGACTTGACAGGTGTGAGGGCCTATTTGTACTGGGAGATCGATCTCTCCCCTAACCTCTCGGCGAGTGCCGTCGAAGGCCCGAACCACCATTGAACTTGGTTTTAAGTGGGAAACATTGAATGGTAACTTCTCCAAAGTGCTCTTAGGCATCACGTTTAAACTGGAACCATTATCGATGAGTACCTTGGCTACGATATGGTCCATACACTTGACTGACACGTGTAAAGCCTTATTATGCCCTCTCCCCTCGGCGGGGATTTCTTCTTCGGCGAAGGCAAGATAGTTGTTGGCAGTGATATTGTTGACCAGCCCTCCGAAACCTTCTACCGAGATATCTTGGGCCACGTGAGCCTCGTTCAGCACTTTTACTAGCAGAGCCCGATGAGGCTCGGAGCTCATAAGTAACTCCAGCAGCGAGACCCTAGCCGGGGTTTTGTTGAGCTGTTCGATAACCTTGAATTCGCTCTGCTGAATTATGCGAAGGAACTCGCTGGCTTCCTCTAGCGACACCTCCTTTCTACCATCCTTTTTCTCTGGGGGCCCCTTTGCTGGAGTATCTTTATTCGAAGCGTGGGGTGCTTCACCATCTTGTTCCTCCACCACTTTTCCTTTTCCTTTGACGTCGGCGGGTTGGACTGGTAGGTCCGGAGGTGCGAACACACGACCACTACGGGTCACACCACTCAGCCCCGTGATATTTGTTACTTTAGCTGACAGCGAACTGACGTCAGTGACTTCTTCTTCCTTCTTCCCCGGAGGTGTATATCTCCACGGGACCGCGTGACTATTTTGATACGGGAAAGGAACAGGTTTGGCCATTAAGGGGTGCCCGGGCTTTTGCGAGGCTGCACTTTTAGTGAAGTATATCACCAAGGGTTTGGGCTTCGCAACACCGCTCCCCTCCGTAGATTGCATGCATATATGCTGCTCTTCTTTTCCTTCAATGCCGACTTCTAGTCGACCTTGGTCTATCATTTGCTGTAACAATTCCTCTACTTCCAAACACGTCTCCATGTCATGCATCTCGCCGGAATGTAGCAGACAGGAATCCTCCTTACACCCACTATGGGGAATTACACCTCCCTTTTGTAGGGCCTCAAAGATAAACCTCCTAGGGGTTGCCACATCTCTTAAAGGTTTAGACCTGTGGGGCCTATCGGATTCAACTGCATTAACTACTCCCCCTCCATGATTGGCGAGCGGGTTGGTCCTCACATTGGGCCGATCCTCTTGGAAAGTCAGCCATCCGGCATCCATTAAATGTTGGACCTTGTATTTAAGGGCCAAGCATTTTTCGACGGAATGCCCCGGGACACCCCCATGGTACTTGCAAGTTGCATTAGGGTCATACCACTTCGGGAAAGGGGGTTCGAGGACCCTTCCGGGAGTTACCACGGCCAAATGATTGGCGATGAGGGATGGTAGAAGATCTTCGTACGTCATTGGGAGCGGGGTGAATTCCGGCAATGGCCTCGGAGGGAAGTTCCTTGTCGTGTTGGAATTACCGGCCGGTCGAGCCGTGTTCGGAGTTGGAACTTGGGGAGCTTCCCTCTGGGTGGGTGCCTTAGGCTGCACGGGTGTTGAACTAGAGGCGTTCCCCGCATGAGCCGAGAAGCTTGGGTGATGTTGCGCGTACTGATGGGTACCATGAGGTGTTTGCTGGGGTTTGACCCACGCGGGTGTTGAAGAGACGGCATGGGCATCTCCTTCCTTCCTTTTTGCCCCTGTTGCCCCGATTCTTTTGTCATTCACGTTTGTGGAGGAAACGTAATCAAACTTTCCTCTCTTCAATCCAACCTCGATTCTTTCCCCGGCAAACACCAGATCCGCAAAGCTGGACGGCATGTAACCCACTAGCTTCTCATAGTAGAACACTGGCAGAGTGTCTACCATCATGGTGATCATCTCTCTCTCAACCATGGGAGGAGCTACTTGTGCCGCCAAATCCCTCCATCGCTGCGCATATTCTTTAAAGGTTTCACCCTCTTTCTTAAACATATTCTGCAGTTGAGTACGGTCAGGAGCCATATCAGAATTGTACTGATACTGCCTTAGGAAGGCGGTAATCAGATCCTTCCAAGTACGGATACGGGACGCTTCCAAATTAGTGTACCACACTACCGCAGCTCCGGCCAAGCTATCCTGAAAGAAGTGTATCAACAGCTTTTCATCTTTAGAATGGGCGCCCATCTTACGGCAGTACATTTTGAGATGGTTTTTGGGACAAGTCGTCCCTTTATACTTGTCGAAGTCCGGCACTTTGAACTTCGGGGGAATAACAACATCGGGTACTAAGCAAAGATCCGTCATGTCTGCAAACGGATAGTCCCCAAATCCTTCCACAGCCCTCAATCTTTCCTCAAGGAGATCGAGCTTCCTCCTTTCTTCAGTTGCCGGGGGCGGCCCTTCCATAGACAAAACTATTGGCGATGCTGCGATGTTGGGTTGAGGCAACGTGCCTGGTGCCGGCCCTTCGGGGATCGGGGGATAAAACTCGACATCCCTCCGAGCATAATCTTGAGGGTCTTTATGGACTTCGTCGGGCTGCTGAGGAGGCTCTTTTTCATGGACGGGAGAAGCAATGTGGCCCGCATCTTCTTGCAAGATGGGTGGTGAATAGTTGGGCGGCAATCCATAAGGGTAAGCCGCTCGGTTGTATCCCAGGTGAGGGCTGCCATCGTGCCCCAGTGTGTCCCTTCCCCGTCCTACTATGTTTGAGGGAGGATGGTGCGTAGTTGCCAAGAGAGTCGGGTCAGCTTCGGCAGCCGAACTGACAGCGGCGGCAGTGGCCGCGTTCTTCTCCATGAGCTGCTTCATACCTAACATGGCCTCCATCATGGAGGCCATTTGTTCTTTCAGAGCCGACATGTCGGCTTTCATCTGTTCCTGCGTCTCCTCTTGATCACCCATCGTTCTAGATTTGGATCTGGTGCGATAGGGATCCCTTGCGGCGCGTTTAGTTATGGTGTTTTTCCCTAAAAAACCAAACGTGAGGAGTGGGTAAAGAAAGAAAATGCATGCTAGAGATGAGATGTAGGAGTGATTTGATTTGCACAAGCTTTTTGGAGTAGAAACATGGGACCAACTCATTTTATTTCAAAAAGGAAGTCATATCTAGTCAAGGTCTGAGAGACCATACAAGTTTCCTAACGATTTCTAATTATGTGGGCCATTAAGTCTATCATATGCTGACAATAGCCGAGAAGCCCATGAATCTCTTCGGGGGCGGAGTAGGTGTCTGCCATCGCCTTGGCCTTGGCTAACAATCGGGGAAGTTCTTGACTCCCGTTCAAGGTAAGAGCAAACCGATCCATCCACATGGTTGCCTCTTGGTGTAAAGAGTCGATCACCCTTCCTCTAGCCTCTTTTTCCGCGTATACTTGGGCATACTCATCCGCGATTCTATGCTCGTGGGCCGTGGCTAGACCTAACTCTTCTTGGTACTTGGCGATGATAGCTAACATGTTGGTCTCTGTCTCGCATAAACGTTGAGACAAGCTTCTTTTGGACCTTGAACAAGCAATCAACTCCTCTTTCAGAATCATGCTATGTGCTCGCGACTGGTCCCTTTCTTCCCTTCGCAACTTGAGTTCATTATTGCTACCCCATAGAGCTCCGCGAAATTTGTTCCGGCCATACTCTTCCTTGCGAGCCCTCTTGGTCTCTTGTTCAAGGGCTCTTGCGGTAATTGCATTCTCTTCCCGTAACCCGGCACACTCCTTCCGAACGTGTGTAGCAGCCAACTTGAACTTCTCCTTGGCGAGTTTTGCCTTTCCTAACTCGCTTTTGAGAGCTTGGACTTCTTCGTCCTCTTCTGGTGCTTCAAAATTCTCTTCGCTGACGACTTTTAACTTGGCGAGCCAATCTAAACCTCGTATGCGAACTTTCAGCCATTCGTGGTACCCACCAATGATGCCATTACGAATGCCTCTAAGCTCTTGATCTTTCCTTAACGGGGTTCCCCATGCCTTATGGATTCTTTGTATAGTCTTGGAATTTTGTGCACCGAGATCCCTCACAAGGAAAGGAGACATGCTTTCTTCCGTCGGTGCTCCCCTCATGGGGTACCCTAGTTGTCTTATAGCGAGCGTGGGATTGTAATTAATACAACCCCTCGTTCCTACCAGTGGAATGTTTGGGTATCTTCCACATGAGAAAAGGACTCCTTCTTTTCCTTCCTTCCATCGGGGGAACCAACTGATTGTTCTACCTCCTATCCCGGCCAAGAGCTGGTCCCAATCCATTCTCCTCTTCTCAGTACACGAGCGATGGCTCAGGAGCGGACATGGATGTCTTGTGTCTTGTTGGAACAAGTGCGAAACCAACCAAACACAGAGGGCAGGTAAGCAATAGATGATCAGTGCGCTACTCTTCTCGCACCTTCGGTCAAATGTGTCAAACAGATCTGCCAAGACAGCTACCACCGGACTTTCCTTGCTATGGTGGTAGGCAAGGAAAGCGTCGATTGCTGCTAGGTCTACCAAACCATCCACGTTTGGAAAGAGGACGACCCCAAAAATTAGCAAAGCTAACACATCCATAAACGGGACCCAGTCTCCTTGATTGGCCATACCCCTCGCCTTGTCTTCTAGGTACTTCTGTGGTAGGCCCGCTATGTCGTTCCGAGTCTGTTTTATGCGGTCCAAACCTCTTGCTGAATCCTTGACCACAGTTGCAATTCTGCTCAAAGAGGGGAGACATCCGGAGGAAAGATATGGTTTTCTTCCCCCGAGAGGACATCCTAGAATTTCTTCAAATTCTTCAATGGTTGGTACTAATTGGAAGTCTCCGAATGTGAAGCATCTCAAAGGCTGGTCGTAGTATTGGGTGAGTGATGCAATGGCTTCTATGGACACTTCTGCTATGGTCAACTCTAAGATCTTTCCGTAAGTCTTGCGGAAGGCTTGCATTTGGAGGGGTTCCATCAACCGCCCTAATTCCTTGATGCTGGTGGTATCTGGGCTTTTGACCTTGACTTGGTAGAACCTCTTGCCGGTTTGATTTGTTCCCATGCTTACTAAAGTGAGACAAAAGCTGGTGCAAATCAAAACTCCGATATCTCATGGGTGGGATGGATGAATGCATGAAGAAATGCATATGACACAGATGCAATTTACGAATACGGGGGTCCGGGGAATTTGTCACCTTCTTAGATACGACATCTAGGGGTAGCGAAATGCCCCAACGCACGTTTTTAAGAAGGCGACACGGACCCTCCGTTGGTTTGTTCACAGTAGGGATCAAGACAGAACCCATATGCAATGCCTATGCAAAAGACACAATGCGGGAATGTGCACAGTATGACAATATTTACCGAACATAAGCAAAAGGGTATATGATACTCATGCATGGCAGTGTGAAAAATGGCACGCAGCGTGTCTGCTCATGCCCCTATTTAAAGGACCTATAAGGGAGAGAACTAACTAGGCTTTTAGCAATAATTCCCAAGGTAGTTATATCTCTCTTGATGATTTCTAGAGGTATCATCCCCTTCGAAGAACATATTGCAGCAGTAGGGACTACTAGCAACAATAAGTTTTCAAAGAGAAAAGCTCTAGATGAGGGTTCACTGTAATCAAGCAAGTCGGAGACCTAGCATGATCACAGATTCACCTCCACTCCTTATGTTCCCATGAACCCGGGTATAGGGCCCTTTTTCACTCACAGTGTGTGCAAATAGTGTTAGTGTTTGTGTGCATCAAATGAATAAATATTTACCTCATGCATACATTCTAAAACACACTAAAAGCAACAAATAGTTTATATACACAAGAAAATAAGACAAATAAAGGGAAACCAACAAAGGAGAAAGTCATGATAAAACATTGCACAAGATTAAATGGCCTAACTCTCTAAAAAACAGTCCCCAGTGGAGTCGCCAACTGTCGCAACCTACCCTTCGGCGGGAGGGCGACGCGTGACTCGCGGGATGCGTGTTCCACGAAAGGAATACGCGCGGAGTCGCCACCAACGTTTATTTGAGGAAAACGTCGGAAAAACCGGAAAAGACGCGATCTACGAACTTTTAAGTGAAAGGTTCGGGAGTTGTATTTACGCACGGGGAAGGTATTAGCACCCCACACGTCCGCCCCAAGGGACGACAGCCTTTAATCGAATGTGCAAACATGACTTTGATTTTTACGTTCCTTTTTATGTCCTTATATCCTTTTATACCCTTTTTATATTTTTCCCTTTTTTGTGGTCGACAAGGGTGTTTCCCTTTGCTCCTATGGAGACTCTCAAAATTGAAGCACGGAAGCTCTTGAGAAATTGAAATTGTCATAACTTTTTCACTCGGATGTCCGATTCAGGCACATCATATATTGAGATGCTCGAAATTGAACAACGGAAGCTCTCGAGAAATTCAAATGGTCATAAGTTATCACACGGAGGTCTGATTCAGGAACATCACATATTGAGACGCTCGAAATTGAACAACGGAAGCTCTCGAGAAATTCAAATGGTCATAAGTTATCACACGGAGGTCCGATTCAGGAACATCACATATCGAGACGCTCGAAATTGAACAACGGAAGCTCTCGAGAAATTCAAATGGTCATAAGTCATCACACGGAGGTCCGATTAAGGAACATCACATATCGAGACGCTCGAAATTGAACAACGAAAGCTCTCGAGAAATTGAAATGGTCATAACCTTTCACTCGGACGTCCGATTCAGGCGCATAATATATCGAGACGCTCGAAATTGAACAACGGAAGAATTCGAAAAATTCAAATGGTCATAACTTTTCACACGGAGGTCCGATTCAGGCGCATCATATATCGAGACGCTCGAAATTCAACAACGGAAGCTCTCGAGAAATTAAAATTGTCATAACTTTCCACTTGGATGTCCGATTCAAGCACATCACATATGGAGACGCTCGAAATTGAAGCACGGAAGCTCTTGAGAAATTGAAATTGTCATAACTTTTCACTCGGATGTCCGATTCAGGCACATCATTTATTGAGATGCTCGAAATTCAACAACGGAAGCTCTCGAGAAATTCAAATGGTCATAAGTTATCACACGGAGGTCCGATTCAGGAACATCACATATTGAGACGCTCGAAATTGAACAACGGAAGCTCTCAAGAAATTCAAATGGTCATAAGTTATCACACGGAGGTTCGATTCAGGAACATCACATATCGAGACGCTCGAAATTGAACAACGGAAGCTCTCGTGAAATTGAAATGGTCATAACCCTTCACACGGATGTCCGATTCAGGCGCATAATATATCGAGACGCTCGAAATTGAACAACGGAAGCTCTCGAGAAATTAAAATTGTCATAACTTTCCACTAGGATGTCCGATTCAAGCACATCACATATGGAGACACTCGAAATTGAAGCACGAAGCTCTTGAGAAATTGAAATTGTCATAACTTTTCACTCGGATGTCCGATTCAAGCACATCACATATGGAGACGCCCGAATGAACAACGGAAGCTCTCGAGAAATTCAAATGGTCATAAGTTATCACACGGAGGTCTGATTCAGGAACATCACATATTGAGACGCTCGAAATTGAACAACGGAAGCTCTCGAGAAATTCAAATGGTCATAAGTTATCACACGGAGGTCCGATTCAGGAACATCACATATCGAGACGCTCGAAATTGAACAACGGAAGCTCTCGAGAAATTAAAATTGTCATACTTTCACTCGGATGTCCGATTCAGGCGCATAATATATCGAGACGCTCAAAATGAACAACGGAAGTTCTCGAGAAATTAAAATTGTCATAACTTTCCATTCGGATGTCCGATTCAACCACATCACATATGGAGACGCTCGAAATTGAATCACGGAAGCTCTTGAGAAATTGAAATTGTCATAAACTTTTCACTCGGATGTCCGATTCAGGCACCATCATTTATTGAGATGCTCGAAATTCAACCAACGGAAGCTCTCGAGAAATTCAAATGGTCATAATATATCACACGGAGGTCCGATTCAAGAACATCACATATTGAGACGCTCGAAATTGAACAACGGAAGCTCTCAAGAAATTCAAATGGTCATAAGTTATCACACGGAAGTCCGATTCAGAAACATCACATATCGAGACGCTCGAAATTGAACAACGGAAGCTCTCGTGAAATCTAAATGGTCATAACCCTTCACACGGATGTCCGATTCAGGCGCATAATATATCGAGACGCTCGAAATTGAACAACGGAAGCTCTCGAGAAATTAAAATTGTCATAACTTTCCACTAGGACGTCCGATTCAAGCACATCACATATGGAGACGCTCGAAATTGAAGCACGGAAGCTCTTGAGAAATTGAAATTGTCATAACTTTTCACTCGGATGTCCGATTCAGGCACATCATATATTGAGATGCTCGAAATTGAACAACGGAAGCTCTCAAGAAATTCAAATGGTCATTAGTTATCACACAGAGGTCCGATTCAGGAACATCACATATCGAGACGCTCGAAATTGAACAACGGAAGCTCTCGAGAAATTGAAATGGTCATAACCTTTCACTCGAATGTCCGATTCAGGCGCATAATATATCGAGACGCTCGAAATTGAACAACAGAAGATCTCGAAAAATTCAAATGGTCATAACTTTTCACACAGAGGTCCGATTCAGGCACATCATATATCGAGACGCTCGAAAATAAACAACGGAAGCTCTCTAGAAATTCAAATGGTCATAACTTTTCACACGGAGGTCCGATTCAAGCGCATCATATATCGAGACGCTCGAAATTAAACAATGAAAGCTCTCGAGAAATTGAAATGGTCAATACTTTTCACTAGGATATCCGATTCAGGTGCATAATATATTGAGACGCTCGAAATTGAACAACGGAAGCTCTCGAGAAATTCAAATGGTCATAAGTTATCACACGGAGGTCTGATTCAGGCACATTAGATATCGAGACGCTCAAAATTAAACAACGGAAACTCACGAGAAATTAAAACTATCATAACTTTTCACTCGGATGTCCGATTCAAGCACATCACATATGGAGACGCCCGAAATTGAACCACGAAGATCTCGAGAAATTGAAATGGTCATAACTTTTCACACGGAGGTCCGATTCAGGCGCATCATATATCGAGATGCTCGAAATTGAACAACAGAAGCTCTTGAGAAATTGAAATTGTCATAACTTTTCACTCGGATGTCCGATTCAGGCACATCAGTTATCGAGACGCTCGAAATTAAACAATGGAAGCTCTCGAGAAATTAAAATTTACATAACTTTTAACTCGGATGTCCAATTCAAGCACATCAGTTATCGAGACGCTCGAAATTAAACAATGGAAGCTCTCGAGAAATTCAAATGGTCATAACTTTTCACACGGAGGTCCGATTCAGGCGCATCATATATCGAGACGCTCAAAATTGAACAACAGAAGCTCTCGAGAAATTGAAATTGTCATAACTTTTCACTCGGATGTCCGATTCAGGCACATCAGTTATCGAGACGCTCAAAATTAAACAACGGAATCTCACGAGAAATTAAAATTGTCATAATTTTTCACTCAGATGTCCGATTCAAGCACATCACATATGGAGACGCCCGAAATTGAACCACGGAAGATCTCGAGAAATTCAAATGGTCATAACGTTTCACACGTGTCATACCCTAATTTCGTCCGGGGACCTTTGCTTGATGACATGCGACCTTTCTTTGGTCCTTGTGAGGTGCTTGGCATCCATCATTAGGCAATTTGTGAAATTCCAGGACATGCCGAAAAACCAAAAAATATTGATGCACAATCCGTAAGTTTCCGTGACACACCGGAAATCAAATGGAAGCATCGTTGCATAATTAAGTGAGGTTCCGTAACATTCCGTAAGTCAAAAAGGGGATGATTATGTAATCCGCAAGGTTCCGTAACATTACGGAAAGAAAACAAGTATCGTTACGAAATTCGTAAGTTTCCGTAACTTTACGAAAAAAGAATCACCAAAAAAAAGCCAAAGGGGGGTGTATTTAGTAAAATGGGGGGTGCAAACAGTAATTTTCGAATCTGGGCCCTTCTAGAGGTTTCTGGGCAATTTCTTGCTTAAGGTTGAAGTAACCTAGCTCGCCTGGGCGAGCTGAGCTCGCCTGGGCGAGCAAGATGGCCACCACACCCCCCGTTTTGTTGAAAAATGGGATTCCGGGGCTTCCGGGACACCCGTAATGCTTCCGTAAAATTCCCATAACTCTAAATAAGCATAATTAACTTAATACGGGTGAGACGGAAGAGAAAAAAAGAAGAAAATCAAGTTCTATATGCTTCCGTAAGGCTTCCGTAACTTTTTCGTAAATTACGAAAGAGGGGGTGAACTTATCAAAATTGGGGGGGTGCAAATAGCAATTTCGAAATTTTGAATTGGGCCTTCCAGAACATTTTTTGAAGCTGGGTTGCTTCTACCCAGCTCGCCTGGGCGAGCTAAGGTCGCCTGGGCGAGCTGGGCGGCAACCTCCTCCCCATTTTTCCTATAAAAATGCTGAAGGGGGCTGTTCTAAGGAGCCCGGAGCCCCTGGCTATGTATTTCAGCTGTTTTGGGTGAAAAAAAATTGTTTCCGTGAAGAAAATCTAAGCCGAGGTGCTTCCGTAACGCTTCCGAGATGTTTCCGTAAGCAAATCCGTGAAGGTTTTCGTGCGTTCTTCATCGTTCTTCATCCGTTCTTTATTCTTCAACGGGTAAGTTTTCGAATTCGAGACTTTCAATTCATTTCTTGTTTTGTGTACTTTCACTTTAATTTCGTTTACTTTCAGCTTTCTTTTCTTCCGTTTTTAACGTGCTTTAACCATTTATTTAAGCCGTTTTCTCGTCTAATAAATGATAAAATGAATTTCAACCGATCATTTGTGTTGTAATCTCGTTTAATCACTGTTAAAATGAAATCTAACCGATCGTTCTCGCTATAACCTCGGTTAAACCAAAAAAAGTAAAATAATAATAAAATAATCAAAATATCTTGAAAAATAATAATAAAATAATCAAAATATCTTTGAATAAAATAAATTAAAAAAATCAATCGGACGTTTTTCTTTGGAAGTTTCCTTGAATGAATTGATTAATAACCAAAGTGAAACTAAGACTAAAATAGACTCACAAATCAAGTTTTGTCCGAAAATCACTAAAAACCGTTTTAAGGTCCAACGCCTTAAACGGTCCTCTTTGCTTTTATCGGTTAACATGGACCGTTCAAAAGCATAAAGTCAACATGTAACTTTACCGCTTTTGCAAGAACTACGTAGGTCTGATTTCCTCATCGCAATTGAGGATACGTAGGAGCAAAAGCCCCGCTTTTGTCGACCACCCCAAGAGATCGTTAATGGTCCAACACCTTAAATGACCTTTTGTTCAAATAAAAAACATATTTTGCAAAAAAGACAAAAAATAAATTTCTCTCCTTTCAAAATCAAAAGACCGTTTAATGGTCCAACACCTTAAATGACCTTTTGTTCAAATAAAAAACATATGGAAACACCCTTGTCGACCACTAAAAGAGAAAAAATATAAAAAGGGTATAAAGGATATAAGGACATAAAAGGGAACGTAAAAATCAAAGTCATGTTTGCACATTCGATTAAAGGCTGCCGTCCCTTGTGACGGACGTGTGGGGTGCTAATACCTTCCCCGCACGTAAATACAACTCCCGAACCTTTCACTTAAAAGTTCGTAGATCACGTCTTTTCCGGTTTTTCCGACGTTTTCCTCAAATAAACGTTGGTGGCGACTCCGCGCGTATTCCTTTCGTGAACACGCATCCCGCGAGTCTCGCGTCGCCCTCCGCCGAAGGGTAGTGCGACACACGGAGTCGATTCAGCGCATCATATATCGAGACGCTCGAAATTGAACAACGAAATCTCTCAAGAT
>NC_038256.2:15125236-15126526 GCF_000004515.6 Glycine max
GAAGTTGAACAACGAAATCTCTCGAGAAATTCAAATAGTCATAAGTTATCACACGGATGTCCGACTCAGGAACATCACATATCGAGACGCTCGAAATTAAACAACGGAAGCTCATGAGAAATTGAAATTGTCATAACTTTTCTCTCGGATGTCCGATTTAGCCACATCAGATATCGAGACGCTCGAAATTAAACAACCGAAGCTCTCGATAAATTCAAATGGTCATAACTTTTCACACGGAGGTCCGATTCAGGCGCATCATATATCGAGACGGTCGAAATTGAACAATGGAAGCTCTTGAGAAATTGAAATTGTCATAACTTTTCATTCGGATGTACGATTCAGGTACATCACATATTGAGACGCTCGAAATTGAGCAACGGAAGCACTCGAGAAATTCAAATGGTCATAAGTTATCACACGGAGGTCCGATTCAGGAACATCACATATCGAGACGTTCAAAATTGAACTACGAAGGCTCTCGAGAAATTGAAATGGTCTTTACTTTTCACTCGGATGTCCGATTCAGGCGCATAATATATCGAGACGCTCGAAACTGACCAACAAAAGCACTCGAGAAATTGAAATGGTCATAACTTTTCACTCGGATGTCCGATTCAGGCGCATAATATATCGAGACGCTCGAAATTGAACAACGGAAGCTCTCAAGAAATTTAAATGATCATAAATTTTCACTCGGATGTTCGATTCAGGCGCATCATATATCGAGACGCTCGAAATTGAACAATGGAAGCTCTCGAGAATTTAAAATTGTCATAACTTTACACTCGGATGTCCGATTCAAGCACATCAGATATCGAGACTCTCGAAATTAAAGAACGGGACCTCTCGAGAAATTCAAATGGCCTTAACTTTTCATACGGAGGTCCGATTCAAGCACATCACATATGGAGACGCCCAAAATTGAACCACGGAAGATCTCGAGAAATGTAAATGATCATAAATTTTCACTCGGATGTCCGATTCAGGGGCATCATATATCGAGACGCTCGAAATTGAACAATGGAAGCTCTCGAGAAATTAAAATTGTCATTACTTTTCACTCGGATGTCCGATTCAGGCACATCAGATATCGAGACGCTCGAAATTAAACAACAGAACATCTCGAGAAATTCAAATGCTCATAACTTTTCACACGGAGGTCTGATTCAAGCACATCACATATGGAGACGCCTCAAATTGAACCACGGAAGATCTCCAGAAATTCAAATGGTCATAACTTTTCACTCGGATGTCCGATTCAGGTGCATAATATATCGAGACGCTCGA
>NC_038256.2:15130578-15131447 GCF_000004515.6 Glycine max
AATTGAACAACGGAAGCTCTCAGGAATTGAAAGGGTCATAACCCTTCACCCGGAAGTCCGCTTCAGGCGCATAATATATCGAGACGCTGGTAATTGAACAACGGAAGCTCTCGACAAATTAAAATTGTCATAACTTTCCACTAGGACGTCCGATTCAAGCACATCACATATGGAGACGCTCGAAATTGAAGCACGGAAGCTCTTGAGAAATTGAAATTGTCATAACTTTTCACTCGGATGTCCGATTCAGGCACATCATATATTGAGATGCTCGAAATTGAACAACGGAAGCTCTCAAGAAATTCAAATGGTCATTAGTTATCACACAGAGGTCCGATTCAGGAACATCACATATCGAGACGCTCGAAATGGAACAACGGAAGCTCTCGTGAAATTGAAATGGTCATAACCCTTCACACGGATGTCCGATTCAGGGCACATAATATATCGAGACGCTCGAAATTGAACAACGGAAGCTCTCGAGAAATTAAAATGGTCATAACTTTCCACTCGGATGTCCGATTCAAGCACATCACATATGGAGACGCTCGAAATTGAAGCACGGAAGCTCTTGAGAAATTGAAATTGTCATAACTTTTCACTCGGATGTCCGATTCAGGCACATCATTTATTGAGATGCTCGAAATTGAACAACGGAAGCTCTCGAGAAATTCAAATGGTCATAAGTTATCACACGGAGGTCTGATTCAGGAACATCACATATTGAGATGCTCGAAATTCAACAACAGAAGCTCTCGAGAAATTCAAATGGTCATAAGTTATCACACGGAGGTTCGATTCAGGAACATCACATATTGAGACGTTCGAAATTGAACAACGGAAGCTCTCGTGAAATTGAAATGGTCATA
>NC_038256.2:15131547-15138885 GCF_000004515.6 Glycine max
GAAGAATTTGAAGAGATCCTAGGATGTCCTCTAAAGGGAAGGAAACCATACCTCTTCTCAGGGTTCTACCCCTCATTGGCCAGAATTTCTAAAAAAGTCCAAATCTCGGCGCAGGAATTAGACCGCCAAAGGCAAGTCGAAAATGGGGTGGTCGGAATACCGAGAAAATATTTGGAGGTAAAAGCAAGAATCTTGGCAGAAAAAGGCGAGTGGACCCCATTCATAGATATTCTCACACTGTTGATTTTCGAGGGAGTCCTCTTTCCAAATGTGGATGGGTTGGTGGACCTGGCAGCGATCGACGTTTTTCTCGCCTATCATAACCACAAGGAAAGTCCGGTTGTCGCTATGCTAGCCGACCTATATGACACCTTCGACCGAAGATGTGAAGAAAGCAATGCAAGGATTGTTTGCTGTACTCCAGCTCTCTATGTGGGGCTGGTTTCACACCTTTTTCTCCAAGAAGGTAGGCCCGTCTATCCGCTACAAGGTTACCGCTCGTGCGTCGAAAAAGGAAAGGCGAATTGGGACCAACTCTTGGCTAGCATGGGGGGGCGTCTGTTATTTGGTTCCCTCGCTAGAAGGAAGGAAGAATCAGGATTCTATCTTCATGCGAAGGATGTCCAAATGTTCCCTTGATGGGAACAAGGGGTTGTATTAATTATAATCCCGTTCTCACCATAAGACAGCTTGGCTACCCCATGAGAGGAGCGCCATTAGACGAATGCATCACGCCTTTCATCGCACGGGGTTTTAGTGACCACAACGCGAGGGTACTCCAAGGAGTTCGCAAGGCATGGGATGCGGCGTGAAGAAAGGACAGAGAGCTTAGGGGAAGCAGTAATGGGATCATCGGCGGCTATCATAAGTGGCTGAGAGTCCGAACACAAGGATTGGATTGGCTCCCAAATCTAAAGACTGTGAGAGACGATGAGGTTAAAGCTTCGAAAGAAAGTGATGAGGTACAAGCCCTAAAGGCAGATCTTGAAAGAGCCCGGGTAGTCAAAGAGAAGTTCAAGTCCATAGCCATCAAAGTCTGAAAAGAGTATGATGAACTAAGGGACGTCAATATGGCCACAGCTGAAGCCTTGGAACGAGAAACCAAGAAAGCCCGAAAGGAAGAACACGTGCAAGCAAAGTTTTGAGGGGCTTTATAGGGCAGCAATAGTAAGCTCAAGCTCCGAAGAGGTGAAAGGAATCATCACGGGTCAAAGGCATGATCTTGAAGGACGAGCTAAAGGCTTACCTTAGGTCGAAAAGAAATTTGTCCCAACAGTTAAGCGAGACTGAAGGGAATATGTGGGCCGTCATCGATGAGTGCAAAGAGAAGCTAAATCTAGCGGCGACTCACGAGCAAAGGCTAGAGGATGAGTACGCCAAGATATCAGCAGAAAGCGAAGCAAGGGAAAGGGTAATTGATTCATGGCACCAAGAGGCAACAATGTGGACGGACCGATTTGCTCTTACTTTGAACAGGAGTCAAGAACTTCCCCGATTGCTAGCCAAGGCCAAAGCAATGGCGGACACCTACTCCGCCCCCAAGAAGATCCACGGAATTCTCAGCTATTGTCAACATATGATAGACTTAATGGACCATATGATTAGAAACCGCTAGGAAGTTTGTATTGTCGCTCAGATCTTGACTAGTTATAACTTTTTGAAAAAAATGAGTTTATCCCACGTTTTTACTCCAAAAATCAGTGTGAATCAAGTCACTCCCACATTTTATCTCTAGCATGCATTGTATGTTGGTCTCGTCCTTTGTCACGGGAAGCCGGAAGGTCCATATCACCTTCTTAATTGTGCACATGGGGCACTGCGCCCCCAAATGCGCAAGTAAGAAGAGATAATTTTCCGGGCTCTCGTGTCCGTAAAATGCATTCATATCATGCATCGCATAAGCATATCTTCATAACATCATAATGAACATATTGTTCCTGCATTTGTCCGTTATCATATTCCAGCCTCACATTTTGCATGAGTCATGGCATCATCATGCATATGCGTTCAACAAACTTTTTGATCTGCAAAATTGCATACCATTTGTTTTCATGTTTGCTCATCCTTGTGTTTTCCTCTACAAAAGCGTGAAACTTCACACTACATTCTTAGTTGCATGTGTTAGGCACCATGAGCCAACCATGTTGGGATCATAAACCCATTTATAAACCCATTTCTAAAAAAAAAAAAAAAAAAAAAACACACAACAACAAAACAAAATAATTGAACATGGTACCTAATGCATGGTTAACTAGGAAATGGTGTTTCTTCGGGCATCTCAATTTCATAATTACATTTTCCGTGCATAAGCTTAAAGTATGCCCGAGTCATTCATCCCTATGAGATGTTGTTGAAGTATTGGCGACCAGAATTGCCATTCCTTGGATTATAGGGTTGAACCAAGCTCATGTTTTTACAAAAAGGTTCATCAAGTCAAGTTGAAATATGGAAGTAACCGTCTTGCAAAATTGGGGCAAAAGATGAATCGAGTCACATCACTGCTTCGTCTACTGCCAAACATATTTAGGATTGTTGATGTCCTTGTTACTTCCAGTTTCACCTTGACAAAGATGTCATGGACCATGTTGAAAATCTAAATTGATTCAACCCCATATCCTGCGTAAAAATTCGCAATACTTCGACTGTACATCATTCGCATGCATCCATGCTTTTCATTGGTTGCATTGCTCATTGCATTCTTTCCTTGAAAAATAAAATAAAATAAAATAAAATGAACTTATCAAAAAGAAAAGGACACGCTTTACGGCGCCCTTACCGAACTCGTGCTAGAGCTAGAGTAATGGGTGAAGCAGAGGAGGTGCAAGAGAAGATGAAGGCCGAAAATGGAGGCCATAAAAGAGCAAATGGCCACAATGATGAAGGCCATGATGAGCATGAAGAAGATAATGGAAGCCAATGCGGTTATAGTTGCCGCTATTAGCGCTGTCGCTAAGGTGAACCCGATGCTCCCATCTAGCCTCAAGCAAATGAATCATCCAACCTCAAATATGGTAGGCAAAGATTTGGGAAGTACGGCCCCCATGATGTGAAAATTCAAAACGAGCATGCCTTCCCGCCATATGGTTTGCCTCTCAACTATACGCCACCCAATGTGGCGTACACTCCCAATAAGAATGTCAATAACTCCACTCCTATACCCATTGAGAGCCAGCAACCCCAAACTGATCATGCACATGTCTCTTAAACCGTGGAAGAGACCCATGAAATTCCCCATCACAATCTAGCCGACTTCGAGCCTTGGCTCGGATATACCACTAAAGGGCAAGCATTTGGTGGTATACCCCTACAAAACCCTTTGGAGGGCCCTCAGTATCACCCATAACTGCACCTCTTGCATTCCACAGCGGTTAAAAACCCTCATGACTATGGCAGGAATGGGAAAGTTGGATCATCTAGAGGAAAGGCTCAGGGCCATTGAAGGAGGTGAAGATTATGCCTTTGCTAACCTAGAAGAGTTGTTCCTAATACCCAAACATGGTCATTCCCAAGTTCAAGGTGCCGGACTTTGGCAAGTACAAGGGGACTACTCGCTCCAAGAACCATCTAAAGATGTACTGTCGGAAGATGGGGGCATACGCAAAAGATGAGAAACTGCTGATACATTTTTCCTGAGAAAGTCTTACTAGGACAACTGTCGCCTGGTATACTAACTTAGGAACCTTCTTGAGTCCATTCTTGGAAGGACCTAATGGTTGCCTTTGTTAGGCAGTATCAGTACAATTTTGATATGGTTCCGGATAGGATGCAACTACAGAACATTTGCAAAAAGGGGGACGGATCTTTCAAAGAACATGCCCAAAAGGTGGAGGGACTTGGCAACTCAAGTAGCACCCCCAAAAATAGAGAAAGAGATTATCACAATGATAGTAGACACGTGACCGGTGTTCTACTATGGAAAAAATGGTGGGTTACACACCTTCAAGTTTTACAGATTTGGTCTTCGCCAGTGAAAGGATCAATGTGGGTCCGAAAAGAGGCAAATTTGATCATCATACTAGGACGACTGAGAAAACTGGGGCAAATAAAGAGGGTGAGGATGAGGGAGAAACCCATGCTGCGACTGTCATTCCTATACGGCCAAGTTTCCCACCAACCCAACAATATCTTTACTCAGCCAATAACAAACTTTCTCCTTACCCACCACCCAGTTATCCACAAAGGCCATCCCTAAATCTACCACAAAGTCTGTCTATCGCACTTCCAATAACGAACACCACCTTTAGCACAAACCAAAAACACCAACCAAGAAGTGAATTTTGCAGCGAGAAAGCCTGTAGAATTCACCCCAATTCCAGTGTCCTATGCTGACTTGCTCCCATATCTACTTGATAATTCAATGGTAGCCATAACCCTAGCCAAGGTTCATCAACCTCCATTTCTCCGAGAATACGACTCAAACGCAACGTGTGCTTGTCACGGAGAAGCCCCGGGGCGTTCCATTGAGCATGGTAGGGCTCTGAAGCGTAAGGTGCAAGGTCTAATTGATACGGGCTGGCTGAAATTTGAGGAGAATCGCTTGTTGAATCCTAACATTGACAAGCAACACCATACATGGGGCAATTCTGGAAGCTGTTGTTATGACTCATCAGGATTTTCAAGTTTATGCCATAAACCACAGTTACAATGTTAAATGATATGGATAAAATGGACATCCTCTCACGAACACATCTTTGCTTATTCAACTTCCACCGGAATGTGAGTGTAAGCCATTGGTCTGTTTGCTCAAGCAACCTGCGCTCCTGAGTGTTGACTTCCAAGACCGTTCAATCAGAGATTACTCATCTTGCACGTTGATGGGGGTGCCGTAAAACAACGAGCAAAGTTCAAAACAAATAAGTTTCAAAATAAAAAATAAGTTTCAAAATAAAAAAATAAAAAGGCATTTGATTGACTGTGTTTTCAAGTAAAAATATAGACGTTCATGTGACCTCATTTTGTCTTTTTAGAGAGAAGTGAGTTATCAAGAATAGGATGTTGGACAAATGGCCTCAGTTACCTTAAGAAAAAGGGGGGTTGAATGATTATTCCCCAATTAAACTTTCACTCTCTCTTTTCGGATTAACAATGCACATAGGGACAACCCTTCCCTTGTGTTCAAGAATCCTCTACTACAAGAGACCCACGGTCTCTTAATCCCTTTTCAGAAATAAGAAGAAGAGAAGAAGAGGTCTCTCATAAAAGAGGTAGATTGTAAAATGAAGATCAATAAAAAATTCCTTATTGAATAAGCAAGTGGTTGACCAAGGAATCTTTTTGAGAGGATAAGACATTTCAGTTCAGAAAAACTCTTGATCTTTCGAGAGGGTAAAACTGTTTGGGCAATGAAAACTCTCTTTAAAACATTTGAATGGCCATTCATAAAACATTTGAATAGATATGTCTCTTGGAAATTATTTTCTGAAAATCCCCTCTGGTAATCAATTACAAGACTTATGTAATCGATTACAGGTTTTAAAAATTTGAATTAAAACATTTTCAAACTGTTGGTAATCGATTACCAGAGAGCAAATCTCAATTTGAAAGGATAGAATTCCTTGGTCAGACCTTTTGCTTCTTCAATTTGGGAAACTTCTTCCTAAGATTCTAGAGATCAACTTGATCATATATCTTGATTTTCTTGGATTCTTGTCTTGAATAAAACTTGGAAGCACTTGATCCTTTGGCATCATCAAAACATCAAAACATCTTGCTTCTACATAGGAGTCATTTGACTTAATCCATCAAAAAATCCTTCAACTATTTCTCGTCCTTGGAAAATTCTTTTTGCAAGAATCAACTGCTTCTTTCATTCTTCCTCACTACGAGGCTATGAAAACAAGACAACGATTGGTACCTCAAAGCCTTACACTGGGGCAATGAGGGGCATCGTGCATGAGCCTCAAGTGAACCTAGGGGCAGATTAGAAGTTCTCACCCAATAGGTTCCCTCCTACAAGGTCATGACGAAAGACAACGATTGGTACCTCAAAGCCTTACACTGGGGCAATGAGGGGCACCGTGCATGAGCCTCAAGTGAACATAGGGGCCGATCAAAAGTTCTCACCCATCGATGTTTTCAACAAAAAGAAAGGGGGGACAAACCCTAGGATTTCAATAGATTGATTAAACGACAAACAGCTCTATTGCCATCACTCCAAAATGGTCAAGTGACTAAATCAAACAGAACATACACTTTGAGGGGGTTCCCGGAGAGATTTGCAAAAGATAGGATAAGGTTGCATGAATTATCACCTCTTTCAAAAGGACAGTCAATCTGTGTTTTCCAAAAAAATTAAATCAAAATCAAAATCACAAAACAAGGAAACAATGACATGAACATTGTACAAACTTTCCATTCCATTGCATTATTTCATATGAAGTCCGCATTTACCAAATTTCACAACAAAGGTTGCATGCATCTGCATCCCTAAAAATCATGTTGACTACATAGATTCCCTACATCTAAATGTCCAAATCTTTTGAATTTGGGATGACCGGCTCTCTCGATGAGTCGATCTCTTGCTTTCTCATAAGGGTGGACCCTTGGGTACTAGTTACCCTCACCGTTGAGAGGACTACACGTCCTCGCCTTGAGAGGACTACACGTCCTCACCATCGGAGGGCTGCACGCCCTCACCTCCAGAGGACTACATGTCCTCGCCTTGAGTGGGCTACACGTCCTCACCTCGGGTACTAGTACCCTCACCTTAAGAGGGCTACACGCCCTCGCCATCAGAGGACTGCATGTCCTCACTTTCGTAGGGCTACACGCCCTCACCTTGAGAGGACTACACGTCCTCGCCAACAAAGGGCTGCATTCCCTCACCTTGAAGAGGACTACACATCCTCACCAACAAAGGGCTGCACGCCCTCACCTCCAAAGGACTACACATCCTCGCCTTGAGAGGGCTGCACGCCCTCACCTTTAGAGGGCTACGTGTCCTCATTTTCAGTGTGCTCCACATCCACACCTTAAAAGAATTTAAGGTCCTCTACCCTTAAATGCTTAACTGAGACTTGCACTTCCGGTTAAGGGGCCAGTAGTTTCCTTTTAACGGTTCCTGGGCCACCCCCTAATATTGGAGGAGGGCCAACTGTGCGAGCACAACCAGAGAGGGAGGCTATCACACAGCTACTATGCATACCGGGGCAAGATTTCACCTGTGCCGCTGCAAAGAGACGAGTGCGGATCATGCGCACCAACATGACCACTCTTACATAGATATAGATGACGTTGCTACTTAGCGACATTCTGCCCAGCGACCGCAATGCCAATCACCCCCTGCAAAAGTATCAGTTGGTCTGTGTCGTCCCGACATGGGTAAGTATGCATAGTCAA
>NC_038256.2:15138985-15160109 GCF_000004515.6 Glycine max
GGTTCGATTCAGGAACATCACATATTGAGACGTTCGAAATTGAACAACGGAAGCTCTCAAGAAATTCGAATGGTCATAAGTTATCACACGGAGGTTCGATTCAGGAACATCACATATCGAGACGCTCGAAATTGAACAACGGAAGCTCTCGTGAAATTGAAATGGTCATAACCCTTCACACGGATGTCCGATTCAGGATCATAATATATCGAGACGCTTGAAGTTGAACAACGGAAGCTCTCGAGAAATTAAAATTGTCATAACTTTCCACTCGGATGTCCGATTCAAGCACATCACATATGGAGACGCTCGAAATTGAAGCACGGAAGCTCTTGAGAAATTGAAATTGTCATAACTTTTCACTCGGATGTCCGATTCAGGCACATCATATATTGAGATGCTCGAAATTGAACAACGGAAGCTCTCGAGAAATTCAAATGGTCATAAGTTATCACACGAAGGTCTGATTCAGGAACATCACATATTGAGACGCTCGAAATTGAACAACGGAAGCTCTCGAGAAATTCAAATGGTCATAAGTTATCACACGGAAATCCGATTCCGGAACATCACATATTGAGACGTTCGAAATTGAACAACGGAAGCTCTCAAGAAATTCAAATGGTCATAAGTTATCACACGGAGGTTCGATTCAGGAACATCACGTATCGAGACGCTCGAAATTGAACAACGGAAGCTCTCGTGAAATTGAAATGGTCATAACTCTTCACACGGATGTCCGATTCAGGATCATAATATATCGAGACGCTCGAAATTGAACAACGGAAGCTCTCGAGAAATTAAAATTGTCATAACTTTCCACTCGGATGTCCGATTCAAGCACATCACATATGGAGACGCTCGAAATTGAAGCACGGAAGCTCTTGAGAAATTGAAATTGTCATAACTTTTCACTCGGATGTCCGATTCAAGCACATCACATATGGAGACGCCCGAAATTGAACCACGGAAGCTCTTGAGAAATTGAAATTGTCATAACTTTTCACTCGGATGTCCGATTCAGGCACATCATATATTGAGACGCTCGAAATTGAACAACGGAAGCTCTCGAGAAATTAAAATTGTCATAACTTTCCACTCGGATGTCCGACTCAGGAACATCACATATGGAGACAATCGAAATTGAACAACGGAAGCTCTTGAAAAATTGAAATTGTCATAACTTTCCACTCGGATGTCCGATTCAGGCACATCATATATTGAGATGCTCGAAATTGAACAACGGAAGCTCTCGAGAAATTCAAATGGTCATAAGTTATCACACGGAGGTCCGATTCAGGAACATCACATATGGAGACGCTCGAAATTGAACAACGGAAGCTCTCGAGAAATTAAAATTGTCATAACTTTCCACTCGGATGTCCGATTCAGGCGCATAATATATCGAGACGCTGGAAATTGAACAACGGAAGTTCTCGAGAAATTAAAATTGTCATAACTTTCCACTCGGATGTCCGATTCAAGCACATCACATATGGAGACGCTCGAAATTGAATCACGGAAGCTCATGAGAAATTGAAATTGTCATAAATTTTCACTCGGATGTCCGATTCAGGCACATCATTTATTGAGATGCTCGAAATTGAACAACAGAAGCTCTCGAGAAATTCAAATGGTCATAAGTTATCACACGGAGGTCCGATTCAAGAACATCACATATTGAGACGCTCGAAATTGAACAACGGAAGCTCTCAAGAAATTCAAATGGTCATAAGTTATCACACGGAGGTCCGATTCAGGAACATCACATATCGAGACGCTCGAAATTGAACAACGGAAGCTCTCGTGAAATTGAAATGGTCATAACCTCTTCACACGGATGTCCGATTCAGGCGCATAATATATCGAGACGCTCGAAATTGAACAACGGGAAGCTCTCGAGAAATTAAAATTGTCATAACTTTCCACTAGGACGTCCGATTCAAGCACATCACATATGGAGACGCTCGAAATTGAAGCACGGAAGCTCTTGAGAAATTGAAATTGTCATAACTTTTCACTCGGATGTCCGATTCAGGCACATCATATATTGAGATGCTCGAAATTGAACAACGGAAGCTCTCAAGAAATTCAAATGGTCATTAGTTATCACACAGAGGTCCGATTCAGGAACATCACATATCGAGACGCTCGAAATTGAACAACGGATGTTCTCGAGAAATTGAAATGGTCATAACCTTTCACTCAAATGTCCGATTCAGGCGCATAATATATCGAGACGCTCGAAATTGAACAACCGAAGCTTTCGTGAAATTGAAATGGTCATAACCCGTGTCACACGGATGTCCGATTCAGGCGCATAATATATCGGGACGCTCGAAATTGAACAACGGAAGCTCTCGAGAAATTAAAATTGTCATAACTTTCCACTCGGATGTCCGATTCAAGCACATCACATATGGAGACGCCCGAAATTGAACCACGGAAGCTCTTGAGAAATTGAAATTGTCATAACTTTTCACTCGGATGTCCGATTCAGGCACATCATATATTGAGATGCTCGAAATTGAACAACGGAAGCTCTCGAGAAATTCAAATGGTCATAAGTTATCACACGGAGGTCCGATTCAGGAACATCACATATCGAGACACTCGAAATTAAACAACGGAACCTCTCGAGAAATTCCAATGGTCATAACTTTCCACTCGGAGGTCCGATTCAAGCACATCACATATGGAGACGCCCGAAATTGAACCCCGGAAGATCTCGAGAAATTCAAATGGTCATAACTTTTCACACGGAGGTCCAATTCAAGCACATCATATATCGAGACGCTCGAAATTGAACAACGAAATCTCTCGAGAAATTCAAATGGTCATAAATTATCACACGGAGGTCAGATTCAAGCGCATCATATATCGAGACGCTCGAAATTGAACAATGGAAGCTCTCGAGAAATTAAAATTGTCATAACTTTGCACTTGGATTTCCAATTCAAGAACATCACATATGGAGACGCCCGAAATTGAACAATGGAAGATCTCGAGAAATTCAAATGGTCATAACATTTCACAGGGAGGTCTGATTCAAGCACATCATATATCGAGACGCTCGAAATTGAACAACGAAATCTCTCGAGAAATTCAAATGGTCATATGTTATCACACGGATGTCCGACTCAGGAACATCACATATCGAGACAATCGAAATTGAACAACGGAAGCTCTTGAAAAATTGAAATTGTCATAACTTTTCACCTGGATGTCCGATTCCGGCACATCAGATATCGAGACGCTCGAAAATAAACAACGGAAGCTCTCTAGAAATTCAAATGGTCATAACTTTTTACACGGAGGTCCGATTCAAGCGCATCATATATCGAGACGCTCGAAATTAAACAATGAAAGCTCTCGAGAAATTGAAATGGTCAATACTTTTCACTAGGATGTCCGATTCAGGTGCATAATATATTGAGACGCTCGAAATTGAACAACGGAAGCTCTCGAGAAATTCAAATGGTCATAAGTTATTACACGGAGGTCCGATTCAGGAACATCACATATCGAGACGCTCAAAATTGAACAACGGAAGCTCTCAAGAAATTTAAATGGTCTTAACTTTTCACTCGGATGTCCGATTCTGGCACATTAGATATCGAGACGCTCAAAATTAAACAACGGAATCTCACGAGAAATTAAAATTGTCATAATTTTTCACTCAGATGTCCGATTCAAGCACATCACATATGGAGACGCCCGAAATTGAACCACGGAAGATCTCGAGATATTCAAATGGTCATAACGTTTCACACGGAGGTCCGATTCAGGCGCATCATATATCGAGACGCTCGAAATTGAACAACGAAATCTCTCAAGATATTCAAATAGTCATAAGTTATCACACGGATGTCCGACTCAGGAACATCACATATCGAGACGCTCGAAATTGAACAACGGAAGCTCATGAGAAATTGAAATTGTCATAACTTTTCTCTCGGATGTCCGATTCAACCACATCAGATATCGAGACGCTCGAAATTAAACAACCGAAGCTCTCGATAAATTCAAATGGTCATAACTTTTCACACGGAGGTCCGATTCAGGCGCATCATATATCGAGACGGTCGAAATTGAACAATGGAAGCTCTTGAGAAATATAAATTGTCTTATGTTATCACACGGATGTCCGACTCAGGAACATCACATATCGGGACAATCGAAATTGCACGCACACTCACGCAGGCACATCAGTTATCGAGAAGCTCGAAATTAAAGAATGGAAGCTCTCGAGAAATTGATATTGTCATAACTTTTCACTCGGATGTCCGATTCAAGCACATCAGTTATCGAGACGCTTAATATTAAACAATGGAAGCTCTCGAGAAATTCTAATGGTCATAACTTTTCAAACGGAGGTCCGATTCAGGCGCATCATATATGGAGACGCCCAAAATTGAACCACGGAAGATCTCGAGAAATTCAAATGGTCATAACTTTTCACACGGAGGTCCAATTCAAGCACATCATATATCGAGACGCTCGAAATTGAACAACGAAATCTCTCGAGAAATTCAAATGGTCATAAATTATCACACGGAGGTCAGATTCATATATCGAGACGCTCGAAATTGAACAATGGAAGCTCTCGAGAAATTAAAATTGTCATAACTTTGCACTTGGATTTCCGATTCAGGTGCATAATATATTGAGACGCTCGAAATTGAACAACGGAAGCTCTCGAGAAATTCAAATGGTCATAAGTTATTACACGGAGGTCCGATTCAGGAACATCACATATCGAGACGCTCAAAATTGAACAACGGAAGCTCTCAAGAAATTTAAATGGTCTTAACTTTTCACTCGGATGTCCGATTCTGGCACATTAGATATCGAGACGCTCAAAATTAAACAACGGAAACTCACGAGAAATTAAAACTATCATAACTTTTCACTCGGATGTCCGATTGAAGCACATCACATATGGAAACGCCCGAAATTGAACCACGAAGATCTCGAGAAATTCAAATGGTCATAACTTTTCACACGGAGGTCCGATTCAGGCGCATCATATATCGAGATTCTCGAAATTGAACAACAGAAGCTCTTGAGAAATTTTAAATTGTCATAACTTTTCACTCGAATGTCCGATTCAGGCACATCAGTTATCGAGACGCTCGAAATTAAACAATGGAAGCTCTCGAGAAATTAAAATTTACATAACTTTTAACTCGGATGTCCAATTCAAGCACATCAGTTATCGAGACGCTCGAAATTAAACAATGGAAGCTCTCGAGAAATTCAAATGGTCATAACTTTTCACACGGAGGTACGATTCAGGCGCATCATATATCGAGACGCTCGAAATTTAACAACAGAAGCTCTTGAGAAATTGAAATTGTCATAACTTTTCACTCGGATGTCCGATTCAGGCACATCAGTTATCGAGACGCTCAAAATTAAACAACGGAATCTCTCGAGAAATTAAAATTGTCATAATTTTTCACTCAGATGTCCGATTCAAGCACATGACATATGGAGACGCCCGAAATTGAACCACGGAAGATCTCGAGAAATTCAAATGGTCATAACGTTTCACACGGAGGTCCGATTCAGGCGCATCATATATCGAAACGCTCGAAATTGAACAACGGAAACTCTTGAGAAATTGAAATTGTCATAACTTTTCACTCGAATGTCCGATTCAGGCACATCAGTTATCGAGACGCTCGAAATGGAACAACGAACTCTCTCGAGAAATTCAAATGGTCATAACTTTTCACATGGAGGTTCGATTCAGGCACATCATATATCGAGACGCTAGAAATTGAACAACGGAAGCTCTTGAGAAATTGAAATTGTCATAACTTTTCACTCGGATGTTCGATTCAGGCACATCAGTTATCGAGACGCTCGAAATTAAAGAAAGGAAGCTCTCGAGAAATTGATATTGTCATAACTTTTCACTCGGATGTCCGATTCAAGCACATCAGCTATCGAGACGCTCGATATTAAACAATGGAAGCTCTCGAGAAATTCAAATGGTCATAAATTATCACACGGAGGTCCGATTCAGGCGCATCATATATCGAGACGCTCGAAATTGAACAATGGAAGCTCTTGAGAAATTGAAATTGTCATAACTTTTCACACGGAGGTCCGATTCAAGCACATCACATATGGAGACGCCCGAAATTGAGCCACGGAAGATCTCCAGAAATTCAAATGGTCATAAGTTATCACACGGATGTCCGACTCAGGAACATCACATATCAAGACGCTAGAAATTGAACAACGGAAGCTCTTGAGAAATTGAGATTGTCATAACTTTAAACTCGGATGTCCGATTCAGGCGCATCATATATCGAGACGCTCGAAATTGAACAATGGAAGCTCTCGAGAAATTAAAATTGTCATAACTTTACACTCGGATGTTCGATTCAGGAACATCAGATATCGAGACGCTCGAAATTAAACAACGGGACCTCTCGAGAAATTCAAATGGTCATAACTTTTCACACGGAGGTCCGATTCAAGCACATCACATATGGAGACGCCCGAAATTCAACCACGGAAGATCTCGTGAAATTCAAATGGTCATAACATTCCACTCGGATGTCCGATTCAGGCGCATAATATATTGAGACGCTCGAAATTGAACAACAGAAGCTCTCGAGAAATTTAAATGATCATAAATTTTCACTCGGATGTCCGATTATGACGCATCATATATTTAGACACTCGAAACTGAACAATGGAAGCTCTCGAGAAATTAAAATTATCATAACTTTTCACTCGGATGTCCGATTCAGGCACATCAGATATCGAGACAATCGAAATTA
The DNA here is from genome assembly GCF_000004515.6 of Glycine max. Classification (NCBI taxonomy): domain Eukaryota; kingdom Viridiplantae; phylum Streptophyta; class Magnoliopsida; order Fabales; family Fabaceae; genus Glycine; species Glycine max. The sequence goes on from NC_038256.2 coordinate 15,145,786, forward strand.
AACAACAGAACCTCTTGAGAAATTCAAATGGTCATAACTTTTCACACGGAGGTCCGATTCAAGCACATCACATATGGAGACGCCCAAAATAGAACCACAGAAGATCTCCAGAAATTCAAATGGTCATAACTTTTCACTTGTATATCCGATTCAGGCGCATAATATATTGAGACGCTCGAAATTGAACAACGGAAGCTCTCGAGAAATTTAAATGATCATAAATTTACACTCGGATGTCCGATTCAGGCGCATCATATATCGAGACGCTCGAAATTGAACAATGGAAGCTCTCGAGAAAGTAAAATTGTCATAACTTTTCAGTCGGATATCCGATTCAGGCACATCAGATATTGAGACGCTCGAAATTAAACAACGGAACCTCTCGAGAAATTCAAATGGTCATAACTTTTCACACGGAGGTCCGATTCAAGCACATCACATATGGAGACGCCCGAAATTGAACCACGGAAGATCTCGAGAAATTCAAATGGTCATAACTTTTCACAAGGAGGTCCAATTCAAGCACATCATATATCGAGACGCTCGAAATTGAACAACGAAATCTTTCGAGAAATTCAAATTGTCATAAATTATCACACGGAAGTCCGATTCAAGTGCATCTTATATCGAGACGCTCGAAATTGAACAATGGAAGCTCACGAGAAATTAAAATTTTCATAACATTTCACTCGGATGTCCGATTCAAGCACATCACATATGGAGACGCCCGAAATTGAACAATGGAAGATCTCGAGAAATTCAAATGGTCATAACTTTTCACACGGAGGTCCGATTCAAGCACATCATATATCGAGACGCTCGAAGTTGAACAACGAAATCTCTCGAGAAATTCAAATAGTCATAAGTTATCACACAGATGTCCGACTCAGGAACATCACATATCGAGACGCTCGAAATTAAACAACGGAAGCTCATGAGAAATTGAAATTGTCATAACTTTTCTCTCGGATGTCCGATTTAGCCACATCAGATATCGAGACGCTCGAAATTAAACAACCGAAGCTCTCGATAAATTCAAATAGGCATAACTTTTCACACGGAGGTCCGATTCAGGCGCATCATATATCGAGACGGTCGAAATTGAACAATGGAAGCTCTTGAGAAATTGAAATTGTCATAACTTTTCATTCGGATGTACGATTCAGGCACATCACATATTGAGACGCTCGAAATTGAGCAACGGAAGCACTCGAGAAATTCAAATGGTCATAAGTTATCACACGGAGGTCCGATTCAGGAACATCACATATCGAGACGTTCAAAATTAAACTACGGAGGCTCTCGAGAAATTGAAATGGTCTTTAGTTTTCACTCGGATGTCCGATTCAGGCGCATAATATATCGAGACGCTCGAAACTGACCAACAAAAGCACTCGAGAAATTGAAATGGTCATAAATTTCACTCGGATGTCCGATTCAGGCGCATAATATATCGAGACGCTCGAAATTGAACAACGGAAGCTCTCAAGAAATTTAAATGATCATAAATTTTCACTCGGATGTTCGATTCAGGCGCATCATATATCGAGACGCTCGAAATTGAACAATGGAAGCTCTCGAGAATTTAAAATTGTCATAACTTTACACTCGGATGTCCGATTCAAGCACATCAGATATCGAGACTCTCGAAATTAAAGAACGGGACCTCTCGAGAAATTCAAATGGCCTTAACTTTTCATACGGAGGTCCGATTCAAGCACATCACATATGGAGACGCCCGAAATTGAACCACGGAAGATCTCGAGAAATGTAAATGATCATAAATTTTCACTCGGATGTCCGATTCAGGCGCATCATATATCGAGACGCTCGAAATTGAACAATGGAAGCTCTCGAGAAATTAAAATTGTCATTACTTTTCACTCGGATGTCCGATTCAGGCACATCAGATATCGAGACGCTCGAAATTAAACAACAGAACCTCTCGAGAAATTCAAATGCTCATAACTTTTCACACGGAGGTCTGATTCAAGCACATCACATATGGAGACGCCTCAAATTGAACCACGGAAGATCTCCAGAAATTCAAATGGTCATAACTTTTCACTCGGATGTCCGATTCAGGCGCATAATATATCGAGACGCTCGAAATTAAACAACGGGACCTCTCGCGAAATTCAAATGGTCATAAATTTTCACACGGAGGTCTGATTCAAGCACATCACATATGGAGACGCCCGAAATTGAACTACGGAAGATCTCGAGAAATTCAAATGGTCATAAATTTCCACTCGGATGTCCGATTCAGGCGCATCAGCTATCGAGACGCTCAAAATTGAAAAACGGAAGCTCTCGAGAAATTTAAATGATCATAAATTTTCACTCGGATGTCCGATTCAGGCACATCATATATCAAGATGCTCGAAATTGAACAATGGAAGCTCTCGAGAAATTCAAATTGTCATAACTTTTCACTCGGATGTCCGATTCAGGCACATCAGATATCGAGACGCTCGAAATTGAACAACGAAATCTCTCGAGAAATTCAAATGGTCATAAGTTATCACACGGATGTCCGACTCAGGAACATCACATATCGAGACGCTCGAAATTGAACAACGGAAGCTCATGAGAAATTGAAATTGTCATAACTTTTCTCTCGGATGTCCGATTCAACCACATCAGATATCGAGACGCTCGAAATTAAACAACCGAAGCTCTCGATAAATTCAAATGGTCATAACTTTTCACACGGAGGTCCGATTCAGGCGCATCATATATCGAGACGGTCGAAATTGAACAATGGAAGCTCTTGAGAAATATAAATTGTCTTATGTTATCACACGGATGTCCGACTCAGGAACATCACATATCGGGACAATCGAAATTGCACGCACACTCACGCAGGCACATCAGTTATCGAGAAGCTCGAAATTAAAGAATGGAAGCTCTCGAGAAATTGATATTGTCATAACTTTTCACTCGGATGTCCGATTCACGCACATCAGTTATCGAGACGCTTAATATTAAACAATGGAAGCTCTCGAGAAATTCAAATGGTCATAACTTTTCAAACGGAGGTCCGATTCAGGCGCATCATATATGGAGACGCCCAAAATTGAACCACGGAAGATCTCGAGAAATTCAAATGGTCATAACTTTTCACACGGAGGTCCAATTCAAGCACATCATATATCGAGACGCTCGAAATTGAACAACGAAATCTCTCGAGAAATTCAAATGGTCATAAATTATCACACGGAGGTCAGATTCAGGCGCATCATATATCGAGACGCTCGAAATTGAACAATGGAAGCTCTCGAGAAATTAAAATTGTCATAACTTTGCACTTGGATTTCCGATTCAGGTGCATAATATATTGAGACGCTCGAAATTGAACAACGGAAGCTCTCGAGAAATTCAAATGGTCATAAGTTATTACACGGAGGTCCGATTCAGGAACATCACATATCGAGACGCTCAAAATTGAACAACGGAAGCTCTCAAGAAATTTAAATGGTCTTAACTTTTCACTCGGATGTCCGATTCTGGCACATTAGATATCGAGACGCTCAAAATTAAACAACGGAAACTCACGAGAAATTAAAACTATCATAACTTTTCACTCGGATGTCCGATTGAAGCACATCACATATGGAAACGCCCGAAATTGAACCACGAAGATCTCGAGAAATTCAAATGGTCATAACTTTTCACACGGAGGTCCGATTCAGGCGCATCATATATCGAGATTCTCGAAATTGAACAACAGAAGCTCTTGAGAAATTTTAAATTGTCATAACTTTTCACTCGAATGTCCGATTCAGGCACATCAGTTATCGAGACGCTCGAAATTAAACAATGGAAGCTCTCGAGAAATTAAAATTTACATAACTTTTAACTCGGATGTCCAATTCAAGCACATCAGTTATCGAGACGCTCGAAATTAAACAATGGAAGCTCTCGAGAAATTCAAATGGTCATAACTTTTCACACGGAGGTACGATTCAGGCGCATCATATATCGAGACGCTCGAAATTTAACAACAGAAGCTCTTGAGAAATTGAAATTGTCATAACTTTTCACTCGGATGTCCGATTCAGGCACATCAGTTATCGAGACGCTCAAAATTAAACAACGGAATCTCTCGAGAAATTAAAATTGTCATAACTTTTCACTCGGATGTCCGATTCAAGCACATCACATATGGAGACGCCCGAAATTGAACAATGGAAGATCTCGAGAAATTCAAATGGTCATAACTTTTCACACGGAGGTCCGATTCAAGCATATCATATATCGAGACGCTCGAAGTTGAACAACGAAATCTCTCGAGAAATTCAAATAGTCATAAGTTATCACACGGATGTCCGACTCAGGAACATCACATATCGAGACGCTCGAAATTAAACAACGGAAGCTCATGAGAAATTGAAATTGTCATAACTTTTCTCTCGGATGTCCGATTTAGCCACATCAGATATCGAGACGCTCGAAATTAAACAACCGAAGCTCTCGATAAATTCAAATGGTCATAACTTTTCACACGGAGGTCCGATTCAGGCGCATCATATATCGAGACGGTCGAAATTGAACAATGGAAGCTCTTGAGAAATTGAAATTGTCATAACTTTTCATTCGGATGTACGATTCAGGTACATCACATATTGAGACGCTCGAAATTGAGCAACGGAAGCACTCGAGAAATTCAAATGGTCATAAGTTATCACACGGAGGTCCGATTCAGGAACATCACATATCGAGACGTTCAAAATTGAACTACGAAGGCTCTCGAGAAATTGAAATGGTCTTAACTTTTCACTCGGATGTCCGATTCAGGCGCATAATATATCGAGACGCTCGAAACTGACCAACAAAAGCACTCGAGAAATTGAAATGGTCATAACTTTTCACTCGGATGTCCGATTCAGGCGCATAATATATCGAGACGCTCGAAATTGAACAACGGAAGCTCTCAAGAAATTTAAATGATCATAAATTTTCACTCGGATGTTCGATTCAGGCGCATCATATATCGAGACGCTCGAAATTGAACAATGGAAGCTCTCGAGAATTTAAAATTGTCATAACTTTACACTCGGATGTCCGATTCAAGCACATCAGATATCGAGACTCTCGAAATTAAAGAACGGGACCTCTCGAGAAATTCAAATGGCCTTAACTTTTCATACGGAGGTCCGATTCAAGCACATCACATATGGAGACGCCCAAAATTGAACCACGGAAGATCTCGAGAAATGTAAATGATCATAAATTTTCACTCGGATGTCCGATTCAGGGGCATCATATATCGAGACGCTCGAAATTGAACAATGGAAGCTCTCGAGAAATTAAAATTGTCATTACTTTTCACTCGGATGTCCGATTCAGGCACATCAGATATCGAGACGCTCGAAATTAAACAACAGAACATCTCGAGAAATTCAAATGCTCATAACTTTTCACACGGAGGTCTGATTCAAGCACATCACATATGGAGACGCCTCAAATTGAACCACGGAAGATCTCCAGAAATTCAAATGGTCATAACTTTTCACTCGGATGTCCGATTCAGGTGCATAATATATCGAGACGCTCGAAATTAAACAACGGGACCTCTCGCGTAATTCAAATGGTCATAACTTTTCACACGGAGGTCTGATTCAAGCAAATCACATATGGAGACGCCCGAAATTGAACTACGGAAGATCTCGAGAAATTCAAATGGTCATAAATTTCCACTCGGATGTCCGATTCAGGCGCATAATATATTGAGACGCTCGAAATTGAAAAACGGAAGCTCTCGAGAAATTTAAATGATCATAAATTTTCACTCGGATATCCGATTCAGGCACATCATATATCAAGATGCTCGAAATTAAACAATGGAAGCTCTCGAGAAATTCAAATTGTCATAACTTTTCACTCGGATGTCCGATTCAGGCACATCAGATATCGAGACGCTCGAAATTAAACAACAGAACCTCTCGAGAAATTCAAATGGTCATAACTTTTCACATGGAGGACCGATACAAGCACATCACATATGGAAACGCCCGAAATAGAACCACGGAAGATCTGCAGAAATTCAAATGGTCATAACGTTTCACTCGGATTTCCGATTCAGGCGCATAATATATTGAGACGCTCAAAATTGAACAACGGAAGCTCTCGAGAAATTTAAGTGATCATAAATTTTCACTCGGATGTTCGATTCAGGCTCATCATATATCGAGACGCTCGAAATTGAACAATGGAAGCTCTCGAGAAATTAAAATTGTCATAACTTTTCAGTCGTATGTCCGATTCAAGCACATCAGATATCGATACACTCGAAATTAAACAACAGAACCTCTCGAGAAATTCAAATGGTCATAACTTTTCACACGGAGGTCCGATTCAAGCACATCACATATGGAGACGCCCGAAATAGAACCGCGGAAGATCTCCAGAAATTCAAATGGTCATAACTTTTCACTCGGATGTCCGATTCAGGCGCATAATATATTGAGACGCTCAAAATTGAACAACGGAAGCTCTCGAGAAATTTAAATGATCATAAATTTTCACTCGGATATCCGATTCAGGCGCATCATATATCGAGACGCTCGAAATTGGACAATGGAAGCTCTCGAAAAATTAAAATCGTCATAACTTTTCAGTCGAATGTCCGATTCAGGCGCATAATATATTGAGACGCTCAAAATTGAACAACGGAAGCTCTCGAGAAATTTAAATGATCATAAATTTTCACTCGGATGTCCGATTCAGGCGCATCATATATCGAGACGCTCGAAATTGGACAATGGAAGCTCTCGAGAAATTAAAATCGTCATAACTTTTCAGTCGGATGTCCGATTCAGGCACATCAGATATCGAGACGCTCGAAATTAAACAACGGAACCTCTCCAGAAATTCAAATGGTCATAACTTTTCTCTCGAATGTCCGACTCAGGCGCATAATATATTGAGACGCTCGAAATTGAACAACGGAAGCTCTCGAGAAATTTAAATGATCATAAATTTTCACTCGGATGTCCAACAGTATCCACACTCTAATATTTGATAATTTCAATTTTTATAAAAAGAACTTCCTTAATTTTTTATTATGAAAATATAAGTGATTTTGTCACAACATAAATTCATCCAACAAACACGCCATTACTTAAGTGAATATGCATAATTACATAGAAACAATAATTCGGTACAGTCATACACATAACGAAAATTAAATGTGTTCATATATATAATTAAAATTCCAGTTTTACATCTTTAACTCAACAAAATAAAACTTAAAAACCAACTATGGAGGAGTTGATTACAAAACACAACTCTCTCCCAAAATAACGCCAACGTCATCAAGTCGGCTCGGCGGCTCCTCACCAGAATCTTACTCCCTACACCCTGCCACTGTCATTCTGCTCCCACGAACAAGGTTCGTGATCATCACAGGTATCAACCACATGATACAAAATTGCAAGGGTGAGTTTATTATAAAAGAACCAATACCAATTCCAAATAACCACGATTAGCAAGGAACATATGCAAACATGATAAGCATACACAACAATCATTATTCAACACTCATATCCAACAAATATTCATCATTCACATCCAACATTTACTCATCATCCATCCATGGACCCAATCAAGACTACACAAAATGATGCATGCACCTGACTCAATACTTAGATGCAATGTGGTACGTATCAACAACAACCAAATATAAGGAAATAGCCTAAGCGTGTCCACACGACACTTTCACTTAGGGAAGTGTGCTGAGTTTGTCGAGACCACCCGGTTGTGCACGTAACAGCCCCCCTCCTATAGGTGATCAGCCTGGGAGCCCAAAGGTGTTCCCTACCAGGTGACAACTCCCCTAGTACAAAGTACACTTGGCCACAGTTACTCTATTTCCTGTGTCGTATGAGCTATGATCACGGCCAAAAGTAAATGCCAAAGACCATGGACCAATTAAAGCACCTAAGCATCCCCTCAGGAATGCTTAGATTCTCTAACCATGCTAGTTACCCACGTCTGGGCCATCCGACAAGGTCAGTGCACTCTACCCCCCATGACATACACTTCATACGACGTATGATCATGGCCAAAAGCTAGTGCCAAAGACCCTGGAAGGTCAGTGCACAGTGCCCCCCACGATCATACACAACATCCAACGTATGAACGTGGCCAAAAGCTAATGCCAAAGACCCTGAAAGGTCAGTGCACAGTGCCCCCCACGAACATACACAACATGCACATGCCAATGCATTTCCAACATCAATGAACAAATCGTATTTCCATGTCATTCACAACATAAATATCATCTCATCTCAATGACGTTATCAACAACAACAACAACCTCATTTCATATTCACATATTCATCAATAATAACAATTCATGTTGACATGGTCTTTATTAACAATGTCATCTCAAATCAATATCATCATAATCATCATTATCATCACATATCAATTAAAATCCTCAATAGCAACATCAACAACAATTCAAACAAACACAACAATATCATTTCCTCACGCACAGCCTTCAAACAGCCAAAACAATATCATTCATCACAATATATATATCGCATCCCATTAGTTAAAACGTAATTTTCTTTGAAGAAAAATCAGCATGCACAAGGACAGGCAGATATCCTCATAGCTAGGTTCCCTAACCCTAACTATGGTGTTAAAATGGTAAATTTTATAATAAACTCCCCTTACCTATAGTGAGCTACCCCATGGATTCCTCGTCACGTCACTTGAAGATTCCTTTTTGTCCTTGCTTGTCGATTCCACACAAGCTTCTACCATGCCAAAACGAAGGAGACTGAGTATGGATTTAAGAAAACAAAGCTAGTAACAGTGCTCTGGGTCAAACACCCACATCACTACATGAAAGAGCTGAGAGTATTTCGGGTTTTACAAAGGAACGTAATTTGGAAATTCCGACCACGCCAATGTGACCGGGGTTCAGTGTAGGTTACGAAAATAACATACATTTCATGAAAGGATAATGTTTACAAAGTCTCTTTCTCTAAGGTTTTTCAAAGGAAGCATAAGACAAGCAATGGCGGTTCCAAAGTCAGAAAAGATGCAAAGACAAGATGAAACTAACAAGAAACAATCATAGAACCATGATTACCTCGAAAGAAAACGAAAGATCAGATTAGGGTTTTCGTTCTCTACCGAAACCGCAAGCCAAGTTGGAAATTCTGCTTCGGTTGAAGGGTTCCTCTCGGTGTGGGTTTTCAATGGAGAACAATGATGGTTTGTGGTGGCTAATGGTGGATGTGGGTGATGGAGAAAGTACTTGGAACTTTAGAAATGGATTTGGAAGAAAGAAAGAAGAAGAAATGGCATTTTTCCTAAGCTACAAGAAAGCAAAGGCTGAAATGCTTAAATAAGAGATGCTCTCGGGAACGGAAGCTTCTAGCACACTCCAGATATTTTCTCAAAGATCCCAACGGTTAAATCATGGTAAAGTGTCTTGTGAAGTTGAAAACCAAATTTCGAGAGGATCCAACACTTAACGAAGGCTGGGCAGCGTTTCTACCGAGGCAGCTTCATGTAGTTTTCTCTAGAAGCTTCATTAAGAGGCTTCCTCCAGAAGCTTCATTAAGAGGCTTCTAGCACACTCCAGACATCTTCTCAAAGATCCCAACGGTCAGATCATGGAAGCGTGTTTTGTGAAGTTGCAGACCACATTTCGAGACGATCCAACGGTTAATGAAGGCCAGGAAGCGTTTTTACCGAGGCAGCTTCATGTAGCTTTCTCTAGAAGCTTCATTAAGAGGCTTCCTCTAGAAGCTTCCTCGTGGCTTCTTTGAGAAGTTTTCTCAAGAGGCTTCTTTGAGAAGCTACATCCTTATCTATCCATCCCTCTATTAACTAAATTAACTTCCTTAAAAATAATTACGGATGAAAATAACGCAACAAATAATCAAACATCAAACATAATTACTAATAATATATAGATATATATATCAGGGTGTTACACATCATATATTGAGACGCTCGAAATTGAACAATGGAAGCTCTCGAAAAATTAAAATTGTCATAAATTTTCACACGGATGTCCGATCAGGCACATCAGATATCGAGACGCTCGAAATTAAAAAAACGGAACCTCTCGAGAAATTCAAATGGTCATAACTTTTCACACGGAGGTCCGATTGAAGCACATCACATATGGAGATGCCCGAAATTGAACCACGGAAGATCTCGAGAAATTCAAATGGTCATAACTTTTCACTCGGATGTCCGATTCAGGCGCGTAATATATCGAGATGCTCGAAATTGAACAACGGAAGCTCTCGAGAAATTGAAATGGTCATAACTTTTCACTCGGATGTCCAATTCAGGCGCATAATATATCGAGACGCTCGAAATTGAACAACGGAAGCTCTAGAGAAATTTAAATAATCATAAATTTTCACTCGGTTGTCTGATTCAGGCGCATCATATATCGAGATGCTCAAAATTGAACAATGGAAGCTCTCGAGAAATTAAAATTGTCAAAACTTTTCACTCAATTGTCCGATTCAGGCACTTCATATATCAAGACGCTCGAAATTGAACAACGAAATCTCTCGAGAAAATCAAATGGTCATAAGTTATCACACGGAGGTCCGATTCAGATGCATCATATATCGAGACGCTCGAAATTGAACAACGGAAGCTCTCGAGAAATTGAAATTGTCATAACTTTTCACTCGGATGTCCGATTCAGCCACATCAAATGTTGAGACGCTCGAAATTGAACAACGTAAGCTTTCGAGAAATTCAAATGGTCATAAGTGAAATTCTGATACTGGGGACAGATGTCGTACAGGATGTCACGACATCACGCTTCAGAACATGCAGATTATCTTTGACTGTATGAACAGATTAAACAAGTAAATAACACAAGAGAATTGTTAACCCAGTTCGGTGCAACCTCACCTACATCTGGGGGCTACCAAGCCAGGGAGGAAATCCACTAAAATAGTGTTAGTTCAAGGTCTAACAGCCACTGTTTACAACCTTCTCACCTAACCACTACCCGTGCGACCTCTACCTAAGAGCCACTCTTAGATATGAGAACCCCGCTCACTCCCTCTCACTCACACTCCCGTGTTTACAAATAAATCAAAGACACACCAGAGATTGCTCTCTGAACAAAAGAGATCAACTCTACACACTAGAGATCAACTCTACACACTAGAGATCAACTCTACACACTCAGGTCCAACACTTGATGTTAGGGTACCATCAAGGTGGCTCACAAAACACTCAAGTCCCAAAACTCACAAAATAACTCTTCAATCCCGGACTTGGTACAGAACTCGTGCAGCCTCCATGTTTTTATAGCAGTGTATGTATCTGGGCTGCAACGGCTTGTGCTGGAGGAGATCTATCATTCTTCTGCAAAAATCTGCAGTTAAAGAACTAAAAGATAAGGTTTGATCTTTTAGTTTTTATCTTTAATCTTTAATCTTTAATCCCTGAACGAACTCTTCTAGTTTGTAATTTGAACTTTAATTATCTCTTAATTCGTTCCTAAAGATAGATCATCTTATCTGTTGCTAACTGCACAATAATCTGTTAAAGAGATAACAGATTTATGTGTCCAGTATTTTCGGGCCAGATGTCAGGACATCGTATCCGACATCGTGGATCCTGCAGCTTCATTTGACTTTTATCTTGCCTTGTGCATTGTGCAGCACCTCCAGTATTTTCGGGCAGGATGTCCTGGACATTGTATCCGACATCGTGAATCCTGCAGCTTCAATGCTTTTAGCAATTCCAGTATTTTCGGGCAGGATGTCCTGGACATTGTATCCGACATCGTGAATCCTGCAGCTTCAATTCTTCATTTGACATTTCATCTTGCCTTGTGCATTGTACAGCCCGATCTTATTCTTTGACATAACGTTGGACATCATGTGCAGCAACTCCAGCTTTCCTTCATTGTCTAAGTGCTTATGTTTTAACAAAATCTTAGCCAATCTTTTAAAACTCAGTAGAGCTAAGCACTAACAATAAGTTATCACACGGAGGTCCGATTCAGGAACATCACATATCGAGACGCTATAAATTGAACAACGGAAGCTCTCGAGAAATTGAAATGATCATAACTTTTCACTCGGATGTCCGATTCAGGCGCATCATATATCGAGACGCTCGAAATTGAAAAACGGAAGCTCTCGAGAAATTGAAATGGTCATAACTTTTAACTCGGATGTCCGATTCAGGCGCATAATATATCGAGATGCTCGAAATTGAACAACGGAAGCTCTCTAGAAATTTAAATGATCATAAATTTTCACTTGGTTTTCCGATTCAGGTGCATCATATATCGAGACGCTCGAAATTGAACAATAAAAGCACTCGAGAAATTAAAATTGTCATAACTTTTCACTTGGATGTCCGATTCAGGCACATCAGATATCGAGACGCTCGAAATTAAACAACGGAACCTCTCGAGAAATTCAATTGGTCATAACTTTTCACACGGAGGTCCGATTCAAGCACATCACATATGGAGACGCTCGAAATTGAACAACAGAAGCTCTTGAGAAATTGAAATGGTCATAACTTTTCAATCGGAGGTCCGATTCAGGCACATCACATGTCGAGACGCTCGAAATTGAACAACGTAAGCTCTCGAGAAATTCAAATGCTCATAACTTTTCAGACGGAGGTCCGATTCAGGAACATTTTCCCCCGCACCGCTCCGATTCAGGCGCATCATATATCGAGACTCTCGAAAATGAACAACAGAAGCTCTTGAGAAATTCAAATGCTCATAACATTTCACACCGAGGTCCGATTCAGGAACATCACATATCGAGACGCTCGAAATTGAACAATGGAAGATCCCGAGAAATTAAAATTGTCATTACTTTTCACACGGATGTCCGATTCAGGCACATCACATATGCAGACGCTCGAAATTAAACAACGGAAGATATCGAGAAATTCAAATGGTCATAACTTTTCACACGGAGGTCCGATTCAGGCACATCACATATGGAGATGCTCAAAATTGAACAACGGAAGCTCTCGAGAAATTTAAATAGTAAAAAATTTTCAATCGGATGTCCAATTCAGGCGCATCATATATCGAGACGCTCAAAATTGAACAACGAAATCTCTCGAGAAATTAAAATGGTCATAACTTTTCACACGGAGGTCCGATTCACGCACAACACATATGGAAACACTCAAAATTGAACAACGGAAGATCTCGAGAAATTCAATTGGTCATAACTTTTCACACAGACGTCCAATTCAGGCGCATCATATATCGAGACTCTCGAAATTGAACAACGGAAGCTCTCGAGAAATTAAAATTGTCATAACTTTTCACTCGGATGTCCGATTCAGGAACATCACATATGGAGACGCTCGAAATTGAACAACGAAAGATCCCAAGAAATTGAAATGGTCATAACTTTTCACAAGGAGGTCCGATTCAGGCGCATCATATATCGAGACGCTCGAAATTGAACAACGGAAGCTCTTGAGACATTAAAATTATCATAACTTTTCACTCGGATGTTTGATTCAGGCACATCACATATTGAGACGCTCGAAATTGAACAACAGAAGATATCGAGAAATTAAAATTGTCATAACTTTTCACGCGGAGGTCCGATTCAGGCGCATCATATATTGAGACGCTCGAAATTGACATCGGAAGCTCTCGAGAAATTAAATTGGTCATAACTTTTCACTTGGATTTCCGATTCAAGTGCATAATATATCGAGACATTCGTAATTGAAGAACGGATGCTCTCGAGAAATTTAAATGGTCATAACTTTTCACACGGAGGTCCGATTTAGGCACATCATATATCGAGACGCTCGAAATTGAACAACGGAAGCTCTCGAGAAAGTAAATTGGTCATAACTTTTCACTTGGATTTCTGGTTCAGGTGCATAATATATCGAGACATTCGTAATTGAAGAACGGATGCTCTCGAGAAATTTAAATGGTCATAACTTTTCACACGGAGGTCCGATTCAGGCACATCATATATCGAGACGCTCGAAATTGAAAAACGGAAGCTCTAGAGAAATTTAAATGGTCATAAATTTTCACTAAGATTTCCGATTCAGGTGCACAATATATCGAGACATTGGTTATTGAACAATGGAAGATCCCGAGAAATTAAAATTGTCATTACTTTTCACTCGGATGTCCGATTCAGGCACATTAGATATCGAGACGCTCGAAATTGAACAACGGAAGCTCTCGAGAAAATAAAATGGTCATAACATTACACACGAAGGTCCGATTCAGGCACATCACATGTCGAGACGCTCGAAATTGACAACGGATGCAGACGAGAATTCAAATGGTCATAACTTTT
>NC_038256.2:15160964-15162758 GCF_000004515.6 Glycine max
AATATATCGAGACATTGGTTATTGAACAACGGAAGCTCTCAAGAAATTAAAATGGTCATAACGTTTCACTCGGATGTCCAATTCAGGCGCATAATATATCGAGACGGTTGATATTGAACAACGGAAGCTCTCGAGAAATTAAAATGTATATAACTTTTCATACGGATATCCGATTCAGGTGCATAATATATCAAGACATTGGTTATTGAACAACGGCTGCTCTCTAGAAATTCAAATGGTCATAAATTTTCCCTCGGATGTCCGATTCAAGCGCATAATATATCGAGACGCTCGAAATTGAACAACGGACGCTCTCGATCGGATATGTGCAGGTGCGTTACGTGCGATACACATAGAGGTCCGACTCAGGCACATCACATGTCGAGACGCTCGAAATTGAACAACGGAAGCTGACGAGAAATTCAAATGGTCATAAATTTTCACACGGAGGTCCGATTCAGGTGCATAATATATCGAGACATTGGTTATTGAACAATGGAAGCTCCCGGGAAATTAAAATATTCATTACTTTTCACTCGGATGTCTGATTCAGGCACATCAAATATCCAGACGCTCGATATTGAACAACGGAAGCTCTCGAGAAATTAAAATGGTCATAACTTTTCATACGGATATCCGATTCAGGTGCATAATATATCGAGACATTGGTTATTGAACAACGGCTGCTCTCGAAAAATTCAAATGGTCATAAATTTTCCCTCGGATGTCCGATTAAAGCGCATAATATATCGAGACGCTTGAAATTGAACAACGGAAGCTCTCGAGAAATTAAAATGGTCATAACTTTACACACGGAGGTCCGATTCAGGCAAATCACATGTCGAGACGCTCAAAATTGAACAACGGAAGCTGACGAGAAATTCAAATGGTCATAACTTTTCACACGGAGGTCCGATTCAGGTGCATAATATATCGAGACATTGGTTATTGAACAATGGAAGCTCCCGGGAAATTAAAATATTCATTACTTTTCACTCGGATGTCTGATTCAGGCACATCAGATATCGAGATGCTCGAAATTAAACAACGGAAGCTCTCGAGAAATTCAAATGGTCATACCTTTTCACACTGAGGTCCAATTCAGGCACATCACATATTGAGACGCTCCAAATTTAACAACGTAAGCTCTCGAGAAATTAAAATGGTCATAACTTTTCATACGGATGTCCGATTCAGGTGCATAATATATCGAGACGTTGGTTATTGAACAACGGATGCTCTCGAGAATTTCAAATGGTCATAAATTTTCACTCGGATGTCCGATTCAAGTGCATAATATATCGACACGCTCGAAATTGAACAACGGGAGCTCTCGAGAAATTCAAATGGTCATAACTTTTCACTCAGATTTCCTATTCAGGTGCATAATATATTGAGACGTTCGTATTTGAACACCGGATGCTCTCGAGAAATTCAAATGGTCATAACTTTTTACACGGAGGTCCGATTCAGGCACATCACATGTCGAGCCGCTTGAAATTGAACAACGTAAGCTCTGCAGAAATTCAAATGGTCATAACTTTTCACACGGAGGTCCGATTCCGGCGCATCATTTATCGAGACGCTCGAATTTGAAAAGCGGAAGCTCTCGAGAAATTTAAATGGTCATAACTTTTCACTCGGATTTCCGATTCAGGTGCATAATATATGGAGACGTTCGTAATTGAACAACGGATGCTCTCGAGAAATTCAAATGGTCATAACTTTTCACGCGGATGTCCGATTCAGGCGCATAATATATCGAGACCCTCGAAATTGAACAACGGATGGTCT
>NC_038256.2:15163912-15167327 GCF_000004515.6 Glycine max
ATAAAATAGCAAGACATTGGTTATTGAACAACGGAGGCTCTCGAGAAATTGAAATGGTCATAAGTTTTCACTCGGATGTCCGATTCAGGCGCATAATATATCGAGACGCTCGATATTGAACAACGGAAGCTCTCGAGAAATTAAAATGGTCATAACTTTTCATACGGATATCCGATTCACGTGCATAATATATCGAGACATTGGTTATTGAACAACGACTGCTCTCGAAAAATTCAAATGGTCATAAATTTTCCCTCGGATGTCCGATTAAAGCGCATAATATATCGAGACGCTTGAAATTGAACAACGGAAGCTCTCGAGAAATTAAAATGGTCATAACTTTACACACGGAGGTCCGATTCAGGCACATCACATGTCGAGACGCTCGAAATTGAACAACGGAAGATGTCGAGAAATTCAAATGGTCATAACTTTTCACACAGAGGTCCGATTCAGACGCATTTTATATCGAGACGCTCGAAATTGAAACATGGAAGCTCTCGAGAAATTCACATGGTCAAAACCTTTCGCTCAGATGTGCGATTCAGGCACATCACATATGGAGACGCACGAAATTACACAACGGAAGATATCGAGAAATTCAAATGGTCAAAACTTTTCACACGGAGGTCCGATTCAGGCACATCACATATCGAGATGCTCGAAATTGAACAACGGAAGCCCTCGAGAAATTTAAATGGTCAAAATTTTTCACTCGGATGTCCGATTCAGGCGCATCATATATCGAGACGCTCGAAATTGAACAACGGAAGCTCTCGAGAAATTAAAATGGTCATAACTTTTCATACGGAAGTTCGATTCAGCTGCATTGTATATCGAGACCTTGGTTATTGAACAATGGATGCTCTCGAGAAATTCAAATGGTCATAACTTTTCACACGGAGGTCCGATTCAGGCACATCATATATCGAGACGCTCGAAATTGAACAACGGAAGCTCTCGAGAAATTAAAATGGTCATAACTTTTCATACGGAAGTTCGATTCAAGCGCATAATATATCGAGACGCTCGAAATTGAACAACGGAAGCTCTCGAGAAATTCAAATGGTCATAACTTTTCACACGGAGGTCCGATTCAGGCACATCATATATCGAGACGCTCGAAATTGAACAACGGAAGCACTCGAGAAATTAAAATTGTCATAACTTTTCACTCGGATGTTCGATTCAGGCACAACACATATTGAGACCCTCGAAATTGAACAACGGAAGCTCTCGAGAAATTCAAATGCTCATAACTTTACACACGGTGGACCGATTCAGGCACATCACATGTCGAGACGCTCGAAATTGAACAACGTAAGCTCTCGAGAAATTCAAATGCTCATAACTTTTCACACGGAGGTCCGATTCAGGAACATCACATATCGAGATGCTCGAAATTGAACAACAGAAGCTCTCGAGAAATTGAAATGGTCATAACTTTTCACTCGGATGTCCGATTCAGGCGCATAATATATCGAGACGCTCGAAATTGAACAACGGAAGCTCACGATAAATTTAAATGGTCATAACTTTTCACTCAGATTTGAGATTCAGGTGCATAATATATCGAGACAATGGTTATTGAACAATGGAAGCTCCCGAGAAATTAAACAAGGGAAGATCTCGAGAAATTCAAATGGTCATAACTTTTCACACGGACGTCCGATTCAGCACATCATATATCGAGACTCTCGAAATTTGAACAACGGAAGCTCTCGAGAAATTAAAATTGTCATAACTTTTCACTCGGATGTCCGATTCAAGCACATCACGTATGGAGACGCTCGAAATTGAACACGAAAGATCCTCACAAATTCAATGATCATAACTTTTCCCACGGAGGTCCGATTCAGGGCACCAATATCCAAGACGCTCGAAATTAAACAACGGAAGCTCTTGAGAAATTAAAATTATCATAACTTTTCACTCGAATGTTTGATTCAGGCACATCACATATTGAGACGCTCGAAATTGAACAACAGAAGCTCTCGAGAAATTCAAATGCTCCTAACTTTTCACACCGAGTTGCGATTCAAAAACATCACATATCAAGACGCTCGAAATTGAACAACAGAAGATATCGAGAAATTAAAATTGTCATAACTTTTCACGCAGAGGTCCGATTAAGGCACATCATATATTGAAACTCGAAATTGAACAACGGAAGCTCTCGAGAAATTAAATTGGTCATAACATTTCACTCGGATTTCCGATTCAGGTGCATAATATATCGAGACATTCGTAATTGAAGAACGAATGCTCTCGAGAAATTTAAATGGTCATAACTTTTCACACGGAGGTCCGATTCAGGCACATCATATATCGAGATGCTCGAAATTGAACAACGGAAGCTCTCGAGAAATTAAAATGATCATAACTTTTCATACGGAAGTCCGATTCAGCTGCATAGTATATCAAGAGTTGGTTATTGAACAACGGATGCTCTCGAGAAATTCAAATGGTCCTAAATTTTCACTCGGATGTCCAATTCAAGCGCATAATATAACGATACGCTGGAAATTGAACAATGGAAGCTCTCGAGAAATTAAAATTGTCATAACTTTTCACTCGGAAGTTCGATTCAGGCACATCACATATTGAGACCCTCAAAATTGAACAACGGAAGCTCTCTAGAAATTCAAATGGTTATAACTTTACACACCGAGGTCCGATTCAGGAACATCACATATCGAGACGCTCGAAATTGAACAATGGAAGATCCCGAGAAATTAAATTGGTCATAACTTTTCACACGGATTTCCATTTCAGGTGCATAATATATCGAGACATTCGGAATTCAACAACGGAAGCTCTCGGGAAATTAAAATGGTCATAACTTTTCACACGGACGTCCGATTCAGGCACATCATATATTGAGACGCTCGAAATTGAACAACGGAAGCTCTTGAGAAATTTAGATGATCATAAATTTTCACTCGGATGTCCGATTCAGGCGCATCATATATCGAGACGCTCGAAATTAAACAACGGAAGATCTCGAGAAATTCAAATGGTCATAACTTTTCACAACGAGGTCCAATTCAGGAACATCACATATCGAGACGCTCGAAATTGAACAACAGAAGATATCGAGAAATTCAAATTGTCATAACTTTTCAGACGGAGGTCCGATTCAAGCGCATCATATATCGAGACGCTCGAAATTGAACAACGGAAGCTCTCGAGAAATTTAAATGATCATAAATTTTCACTCGGATGTCCGATTCAGGTGCATCAAATATCGAGACGCTCGAAATTGAACAATGGAAGCTCTCGAGAAATTAAAATTGTCATAACTTTTCACTCGGATGTCCGATTCAGACACCTCAAATATCGCCCCGCTCGAAATTAAACAATGGAACCTCTCTAGTTAGACAAATGGTCATAACTTTTCACACGGAGGTCCGAT
>NC_038256.2:15167427-15176280 GCF_000004515.6 Glycine max
TGGTCATAACTCTTCACTCGGAGGTCCGATTCAGGCACATCATATATCGAGACGCTCGAAATTGAACAACGGAAGCACTCGAGAAATTAAAATTGTCATAACTTTTCACTCGGATGTTCGATTCAGGCACAACACATATTGAGACCCTCGAAATTGAACAACGGAAGCTCTCGAGAAATTCAAATGGTCATAACTTTACACACGGTGGACCGATTCAGGCACATCACATGTCGAGACGCTCGAAATTGAACAACGTAAGCTCTCGAGAAATTCAAATGCTCATAACTTTTCACACGGAGGTCCGATTCAGGAACATCACATATTGAGACGTTCGAAATTGAACAACGGAAGCTCTCGAGAAATTAAAATTGTCATAACTTTTCACTCGGATGTCCGATTCAAGCACATCACGTATGGAGACGCTCGAAATTGAACAACGAAAGATCCCAAGAAATTCAAATGGTCATAACTTTTCACACGGAGGTCCGATTCAGGCGCATCATATATCAAGACGCTCGAAATTGAACAACGGAAGCTCTTGAGAAATTAAAATTATCATAACTTTTCACTCGAATGTTTGATTCAGGCACATCACATATTGAGACGCTCGAAATTGAACAACAGAAGCTCTCGAGAAATTCAAATGCTCCTAACTTTTCACACCGAGTTGCGATTCAAAAACATCACATATCAAGACGCTCGAAATTGAACAACAGAAGATATCGAGAAATTAAAATTGTCATAAGTTTTCACGCGGAGGTCCGATTAAGGCACATCATATATTGAGACGCTCGAAATTGAACAACGGAAGCTCTCGAGAAATTAAATTGGTCATAACATTTCACTCGGATTTCCGATTCAGGTGCATAATATATCGAGACATTCGTAATTGAAGAACGAATGCTCTCGAGAAATTTAAATGGTCATAACTTTTCACAGGGAGGTCCGATTCAGGCACATCATATATCGAGACGCTCGAAATTGAACAACGGATGCTCGCGAGAAATTTAAATGGTCATAACTTTCCACTCAGATTTGCGATTCAGGCGCATAATATATCGAGACCCTCGAAATTGAACAACGGACGGTCTCGAGAAATTAAAATTGTCATAACTTTACACACGGAGGTCCAATTCAGGCACATCACATGTCGAGACGTTCGAAATTGAACAACGGAAGCTGACGAGAAATTCAAATGGTCATAACTTTTCACACGGAGGTCCGATACAAGTACATCACATATCGAGACGCTTGAAATTGAACGATAGAAGATATCGAGAAATTCAAATGGTCATAACTTGTCACACGGAGGTCCGATTCAGGCGCATGATATATCGAGACGCTCGAAATTGAACAACGGAAGCTCTCGAGAAATTAAATTGGTCATAACTTTTCACTCAGATTTCCGATTCAGGTGCATAATATATCGAGACATTCGTAATTGAAGAACGGATGCTCTCGAAAAATTTAAATGGTCATAACTTTTCACACGGAGGTCCGACTCAGGCACATCATATATCGAGACGCTGGAAATTGAACAACGGAAGCTCCCGAGAAATTTAAATGGTCATAACTATTCACTAGGATTTCCGATTCAGGTGCATAATATTTCAAGACATTGGTCATTGAACAATGGAAAATCCCGAGAAATTAAAATTGTCATAACTTTTCACTCGGATGTCTAATTTAGGCACATCACATATTGAGACGCTCAAAATTGAACAACGGAAGCTGACGAGAAATTCAAATGGTCATAACTTTTCACACGGATGTTCGACTCAAGCGCATCATATATCGAGACGCTCGAAATTGAACAACGGAAGGTCTCGAGAAATTAAAATGGTCATAACTTTTCATACGGAAGTCCGATTCAGCTGCATAGTATATCGAGACGTTGGTTAATTAACAACGAATGCTCTCGAGAAATTCAAGTGCATAATATATCGAGACGCTGGAAATTAAACAACGGAAGCTCTCGAGAAATTTGAATGGTCATTACTTTTCACCCGGATGTCCAATTTAGGCGCATAATATATCGAGACGCTCGAAATTGAACAATGGAAGCTCTCGAGAAATAAAAATTGTCATAACTTTTCACTCGGATGTTCGATTCAAGCAAATCACATATCGAGACGCTCGAAATTGAACAGCAGAAGCTCTTGAGAAATTGAAATGGTCATAACTTTTCACTCAGAGGTCCGATTCAAGCACATCACATGTCGAGACGCTCGAAATAGAACAACGTAAGCTCTCGAGAAATTGAAATGGTCATAACTTTTCACTCGGATGTCCAATTCAGGCGCATAATATATCGAGACGCTCGAAATTGAACAACGGAAGCTCTAGAGAAATTTAAATAATCATAAATTTTCACTCGGATGTCTGATTCAGGCACATCATATATCGAGATGCTCAAAATTGAACAATGGAAGCTCTCGAGAAATTAAAATTGTCGTCCGATTCAGGCACTTCATATATCAAGACGCTCGAAATTGAACAACGAAATCTCTCGAGAAAATCAAATGGTCATAAGTTATCACACGGAGGTCCGATTCAGATGCATCATATATCGAGACGCTCGAAACTGAACAACGGAAGCTCTCGAGAAATTGAAATTGTCATAACTTTTCACTCGGATGTCCGATTCAGCCACATCAAATGTTGAGACGCTCGAAATTGAACAACGTAAGCTTTCGAGAAATTCAAATGGTCATAAGTTATCACACGGAGGTCCGATTCAGGAACATCACATATCGAGACGCTATAAATTGAACAACGGAAGCTCTCGAGAAATTGAAATGATCATAACTTTTCACTCGGATGTCCGATTCAGGCGCATCATATATCGAGACGCTCGAAATTGAAAAACGGAAGCTCTCGAGAAATTGAAATGGTCATAAATTTTAACTCGGATGTCCGATTCAGGCGCATAATATATCGAGATGCTCGAAATTGAACAACGGAAGCTCTCTAGAAATTTAAATGATCATCAATTTTCACTTGGTTTTCCGATTCAGGTGCATCATATATCGAGACGCTCGAAATTGAACAATAGAAGCACTCGAGAAATTAAAATTGTCATAACTTTTCACTTGGATGTCCTATTCAGGCACATCAAATATCGAGACGCTCGAAATTAAACAACGGAACCTCTCGAGAAATTCAATTGGTCATAACTTTTCACACGGAGGTCCGATTCAAGCACATCACATATGGAGACGCCTGAAATTGAACATCGGAAGAACTCCAAAAATTCAAATGGTCATAGCTTTTCACTCGGATGTCCGATTCAGGCGCATAATATATTGAGACGCTCGAAATTGAATAACGGAAGCTCTTGAGAAATTTAGATGATCATAAATTTTCACTCGGATGTCCGATTCAGGCGCATCATATATCGAGACGCTCGAAATTAAACAACGGAAGATCTCGAGAAATTCAAATGGTCATAACTTTTCACACCGAGGTCCAATTCAGGAACATCACATATCGAGACGCTCGAAATTGAACAACAGAAGATATCGAGAAATTCAAATTGTCATAACTTTTCAGACGGAGGTCCAATTCAAGCGCATCATATATCGAGACGCTCGAAATTGAACAACGGAAGCTCTCGAGAAATTTAAATGATCATAAATTTTCACTCGGATGTCCGATTCAGGTGCATCAAATATCGAGACGCTCGAAATTGAACAATGGAAGCTCTCGAGAAATTAAAATTGTCATAACTTTTCACTCGGATGTCCGATTCAGGCATATCAGATATCGAGACGCTCGAAATTAAACAACGGAACCTCTCGAGAAATACAAATGGTCATAACTTTTCACACGGAGGTCCGATTCAAGCCAGCACATATGGAGACGCCCGAAATTGAACCACGGAAGATCTCGAGAAATTCAAATGGTCATAACTCTTCACTCAGATATCCGATTCAGGCGCATAATATATTGAGACGCTCGAAATTGAACAACGGAAGCTCTCGAGAAATTTAAATGATCATAAATTTTCACTCGGATGTCCGATTCAGGCGCATTATATATCGAGACGCTCGAAATTGAACAACAGAAGATATCGAGAAATTCTAATTGTCATAACTTTTCAGTCGGAGATCCGATTTAAGCTCATCATATATCGAGACGCTCGAAATTGAACAACTGAAGCTCTCGAGAAATTAAAATGGTCATAACATTTCACACGGATTTCCGATTCAGGCGCATAATATATCGAGACATTCGTAATTGAAGAACGGATGCTCTCGAGAAATTTAAATGGTCATAACTTTTGACACGGAGGTCCGATTCAGGCACATCATATATCGAGAGGCTCGAAATTGAAAAATGAAAGCTCTCGAGAAATTTAAATGGTCATAACTCTTCACTAAGATTTCCGATTCAGGTGCATAATATATCGAGACATTGGTTATTGAACAATGGAAGATCCCGAGAAATTAAAATTGTCATTACTTTTCACTCGGATGTCCGATTTAGGCACATCAGATATCGAGACGCTCGAAATTGAACAACGGAAGCTCTCGAGAAATTAAAATGGTAATAACTTTTGACTCGGATTTCCGATTTAGGCGCATAATATATCGAGACATTCGTAATTTAAGAACGGATGCTCTCGAGAAATCTAAATGGTCATAACTTTTGACACGGAGGTCCGATTCAGGCACATCATATATCGAGACGCTCGAAATTGAAAAACGAAAGCTCTCGAGAAATTTAAATGGTCATAACTTTTCACTAAGATTTTCGATTCAGGTGCATAATATATCGAGACATTGGTTATTGAACAATGGAAGATCCCGAGAAATTAAAATTGTCATTTTTTTTCACTCGGATGTCCGATTTAGGCACATCAGATATCGAGACGCTCGAAATTGAACAACGGAAGCTCTCGAGAAATTCAAATGCTCATAACTTTGCACATGGAGGTCCGATTCACGGACAACACATATGGAAACACTCAAAATTGAACAACGGAAGATCTCGAGAAATTCAAATGGTCATAACTTTTCACATGGACGTCCGATTCAGGCGCATCATATATCAAGACTCTCGAAATTGAACAACAGAATCTCTCGAGAAATTAAAATTGTCATAACTTTTCACTCGGATATCCGATTCAGGCACATCACATATGGAGACGTTCGAAATTGAACAACGAAAGATCCCAAGAAATTCAAATGGTCATAACTTTTCACACGGAGGTCCGATTCAGGCGCATCATATATCGAGACGCTCGAAATTTGAACACGGAAGCTCTCGAGAAATTAAAATTGTCATAACTTTTCACTCGGATGTCCGATTTAGGCACATCACATATTGAGACGCTCAAAATTGAACAACAGAAGCTCTCGAGAAATTCATATGCTCATAACATTTCACACTGAGGTCCGATTCAGGAACATCACATATCGAGACGCTCGAAATTGAACAACAGAAGATATCGAGAAATTCAAATTGTCATAACTTTTCAGACGTAGGTCCGATTCAAGCGCATCATATATCGAGACGCTCGAAATTGAACAACGGAAGCTCTCGAGAAATTAAAATGGTCATAACTATTCATACGGAAGTTCGATTCAGCTGCATTGTATATCGAGACCTTGGTTATTGAACAATGGATGCTCTCGAGAAATTCAAATGGTCATAAATTTTCACTCGGATGTCCGATTCAAGCTCATAATATATCGAGACGTTGGAAATTGAACAACGAAATCTCTCGAGAAATTCAAATGGTCATAACTTTTCATACGGATGTCCGATTCAGGTGCATAATATATCGAGACATTGGTTATTGAACCACGGTTGCTCTCGAGAATTTCAAATGGTCATAAATTTTCACTCGGATCTCCGATTCAAGCGCATAATATATCGAGACGCTCGAAATTTGAACAACGGAAGCTCTCGAGAAATTCAAATGGTCATAACTTTTCACACGGAGGTCCGATTCAGGCACATCATATATCGAGACGCTCGAAATTGAACAACGGAAGCACTCGAGAAATTAAAATTGTCATAACTTTTCACTCGGATGTTCGATTCAGGCACAACACATATTGAGACCCTCGAAATTGAACAACGGAAGCTCTCGAGAAATTCAAATGGTCATAACTTTACACACGGTGGACCGATTCAGGCACATCACATGTCGAGACGCTCGAAATTGAACAACGTAAGCTCTCGAGAAATTCAAATGCTCATAACTTTTCACACGGAGGTCCGATTCAGGAACATCACATATTGAGACGTTCGAAATTGAACAACGGAAGCTCTCGAGAAATTAAAATTGTCATAACTTTTCACTCGGATGTCCGATTCAAGCACATCACGTATGGAGACGCTCGAAATTGAACAACGAAAGATCCCAAGAAATTCAAATGGTCATAACTTTTCACACGGAGGTCCGATTCAGGCGCATCATATATCAAGACGCTCGAAATTGAACAACGGAAGCTCTTGAGAAATTAAAATTACCATAACTTTTCACTCGAATGTTTGATTCAGGCACATCACATATTGAGACGCTCGAAATTGAACAACAGAAGCTCTCGAGAAATTCAAATGCTCCTAACTTTTCACACCGAGTTGCGATTCAAAAACATCACATATCAAGACGCTCGAAATTGAACAGCAGAAGATATCGAGAAATTAAAATTGTCATAACTTTTCACGCGGAGGTCCGATTAAGGCACATCATATATTGAGACGCTCGAAATTGAACAACGGAAGCTCTCGAGAAATTAAATTGGTCATAACATTTCACTCGGATTTCCGATTCAGGTGCATAATATATCGAGACATTCGTAATTGAAGAACGAATGCTCTCGAGAAATTTAAATGGTCATAACTTTTCACACGGAGGTCCGATTCAGGCACATCATATATCGAGATGCTCGAAATTGAACAATGGAAGATCTCGAGAAATTAAAATGATCATAACTTTTCATACGGAAGTCCGATTCAGCTGCATAGTATATCAAGAGTTGGTTATTGAACAACGGATGCTCTCGAGAAATTCAAATGGTCCTAAATTTTCACTCGGATGTCCAATTCAAGCGCATAATATAACGATACGCTGGAAATTGAACAATGGAAGCTCTCGAGAAATTAAAATTGTCATAACTTTTCACTCGGAAGTTCGATTCAGGCACATCACATATTGAGACCCTCAAAATTGAACAACGGAAGCTCTCGAGAAATTCAAATGGTTATAACTTTACACACGGTGGACCGATTCAGGCACATCACATGTCGAGACGCTCGAAATTGAACAACGTAAGCTCTCGGCAAATTCAAATGCTCATAACTATTCACACGGAGGTCCGATTCAGGAACATCACATATTGAGACGCTCGAAATTGAACAATAGAAGCTCTCAAGAAATTGAAATGGTCATAACTTTTCACTCAGATGTCCGATTCAGGCGTATAATATATCGAGACGCTCGAAATTGAACAACGGATGCTCGCGAGAAATTTAAATGGTCATAACTTTCCACTCATATTTGCGATTCAGGCGCATAATATATCGAGACCCTCGAAATTGAACAACGGACGGTCTCGAGAAATTAAAATTGTCATAACTTTACACACGGAGGTCCAATTCAGGCACATCACATGTCGAGACGTTCGAAATTGAACAACGGAAGCTGACGAGAAATTCAAATGGTCATAACTTTTCACACGGAGGTCCGATTCAGGTTCATCACATATCGAGACGCTTGAAATTGAACGATAGAAGATATCGAGAAATTCAAATGGTCATAACTTGTCACACGGAGGTCCGATTCAGGCGCATGATATATCGAGACGCTCGAAATTGAACAACGGAAGCTCTCGAGAAATTAAATTGGTCATAACTTTTCACTCAGATTTCCGATTCAGGTGCATAATATATCGAGACATTCGTAATTGAAGAACGGATGCTCTCGAAAAATTTAAATGGTCATAACTTTTCACACGGAGGTCCGACTCAGGCACATCATATATCGAGACGCTGGAAATTGAACAACGGAAGCTCCCGAGAAATTTAAATGGTCATAACTATTCACTAGGATTTCCGATTCAGGTGCATAATATTTCAAGACATTGGTCATTGAACAATGGAAAATCCCGAGAAATTAAAATTGTCATAACTTTTCACTCGGATGTCTAATTTAGGCACATCACATATTGAGACGCTCAAAATTGAACAACGGAAGCTGACGAGAAATTCAAATGGTCATAACTTTTCACACGGATGTTCGACTCAAGCGCATCATATATCGAGACGCTCGAAATTGAACAACGGAAGGTCTCGAGAAATTAAAATGGTCATAACTTTTCATACGGAAGTCCGATTCAGCTGCATAGTATATCGAGACGTTGGTTAATTAACAACGAATGCTCTCGAGAAATTCAAGTGCATAATATATCCAGACGCTGGAAATTAAACAACGGAAGCTCTCGAGAAATTTGAATGGTCATTACTTTTCACCCGGATGTCCAATTTAGGCGCATAATATATCGAGACGCTCGAAATTGAACAATGGAAGCTCTCGAGAAATAAAAATTGTCATAACTTTTCACTCGGATGTTCGATTCAGGCAAATCACATATCGAGACGCTCGAAATTGAACAACAGAAGCTCTTGAGAAATTGAAATGGTCATAACTTTTCACTCAGAGGTCCGATTCAGGCACATCACATGTCGAGACGCTCGAAATAGAACAACGTAAGCTCTCGAGAAATTCAAATGCTCATAACTTTTCACACGGAGGTCCGATTCAGGAACATCAAATATCGAGATGCTCAAAATTGAACGATAGAAGATATCGGGAAATTCAAATTGTCATAACTGTCACTC
>NC_038256.2:15176380-15177196 GCF_000004515.6 Glycine max
TCAAAATTGGACAATTGGAACTCTCGAGAATTTAAAATTGTCGTCCGATTCAGGCACTTCATATATCAAGACGCTCGAAATGAACAACGAAATCTCTCGAGAAAATCAAATGGTCATAAGTTATCACACGGAGGTCCGATTCAGATGCATCATATATCGAGACGCTCGAAATTGAACAACGGAAGCTCTCGAGAAATTAAAATTGTCATAACTTTTCACTCGGATGTCCGATTTAGGCACATCACATATTGAGACGCTCAAAATTGAACAACAGAAGCTCTCGAGAAATTCATATGCTCATAACATTTCACACTGAGGTCCGATTCAGGAACATCACATATCGAGACGCTCGAAATTGAACAACAGAAGATATCGAGAAATTCAAATTGTCATAACTTTTCAGACGTAGGTCCGATTCAAGCGCATCATATATCGAGACGCTCGAAATTGAACAACGGAAGCTCTCGAGAAATTAAAATGGTCATAACTTTTCATACGGAAGTTCGATTCAGCTGCATTGTATATCGAGACCTTGGTTATTGAACAATGGATGCTCTCGAGAAATTCAAATGGTCATAAATTTTCACTCGGATGTCCGATTCAAGCTCATAATATATCGAGACGTTGGAAATTGAACAACGAAATCTCTCGAGAAATTCAAATGGTCATAACTTTTCATACGGATGTCCGATTCAGGTGCATAATATATCGAGACATTGGTTATTGAACCACGGTTGCTCTCGAGAATTTCAAATGGTCATAAATTTTCACTCGGATCTCCGATTCAAGCGCATAATATATCGAGACGCTCGAAAT
>NC_038256.2:15177760-15179725 GCF_000004515.6 Glycine max
GAAGCTCTCGAGAAATTAAAATGGTCCAGAACTTTTCATACGGATGTCCGATTCATGTGCATAACATACTGAGACGTTGGTTATTGAACAACAGATGCTCTCGAGAAATTCACCCCGCCCCAAAATTTTCACTCGGATGTCCGATTCAAGCGCATAATATATTGAGATATTCGTAATTGATCAACGGATGCTCTCGAGAAATTCAAATTGTCATAACTTTTCATACGGATGTCTGATTCAGGTGCATAATATATTGAGACGTTGGTTATGGAACAATGGAAGCTCCCAGGAAATTAAAATATTCATTACTTTTCACTCGGATGTCCAATTCAGGCACATGAGATATCGAGACGCTCGAAATTGAACAACGGTAGCTCTCTAGAAATTCAAATGGTCATAACTTTTCACACGGAGGTCCGATTCAGGTGCATCATATATCGAGACGCTCAAAATTGAACAACGGAAGCTCTCGAGAAATTGAAATGGTCATAACTTTACACACGGAGGTCCGATTCAAGCGCATAATATATTGAGACGCTCGAAATTGAACAACGGAAACTCTCGAGAAAATTAAAATGCTCTAACTTTACACACGGAGGTCCGAGTCAGGCACATCACATGTCGAGACGCTCGAAATTGAACAACGGAAGCTGACGAGAAATCAAATGGTCATAACTTTTCACACGGAGGTCCGATTCAGGTGCATAATATATCGAGACATTGGTTATTGAACAATGGAAGCTCCCGGGAAATTAAAATATTCATTACTTTTCACTCGGATGTCTGATTCAGGCACATCAAATATCCAGACCCTCGAAATTGAACATCGGAAACTATCGAGAAATTAAAATGGTCATAACTTTACACACGGAGGTCCGATTCATGCACATCACATGTCGAGACTTTTGAAATTGAACAACGGAAGCTGAGGAGAAATTCAAATGGTCATAACTTTTCACACGGAGGTCCGATTCAGGCGCATCATATATCGAGACACTCGAAATTGAACAACGGAAGCTCTCGAGAAATTAAAGTGGTCATAACTTTTCAATCAGATGTCCGATTCACGTGCATAATATATCGAGACGCTCGATATTGAACAACCGAAGCTCTCGAGAAATTCAAATGGTCATAACTTTTCACTCGGATGTCCGATTCAGGCGCATCATATATCGAGACGCTCGAAATTGAATAATAGAAGCTCTCGAGAAATTAAAATGGTCATAACTTTTCACTTGGATTTCCGATTCAGGTGCATAATATATGGAGACGTTCAAATTATAACATCGGATGCTCTCGAGAAATTCAAATGGTCATAAATTTTCACTCGGATGTCCGATTAGAGCACATAATATATCGAGACCCTTGAAATTGAACAACAGAAGCTCTCGAGAAATTGAAATGGTCATACCGTTTCACTCGGATGTCCGATTCAGGCGCATAATATATCGAGACGCTCGATATTGAAAAACGGAAGCTCACGAGAAATTAAAAATGGTCATAACTTTTCATACGGATGTCCGATTCACGTGCATAATATATCGAGACAATTGTTATTGAAAAACGGATGGTCTGGAGAAATTGAAATGGTCATAAATTCTCACTCGGATGTCGGATTCAAGCGCATAATATATCGAGACGCTCGAATTGAACAACAGAAGCTCTCGAGAAATTAAAATGGTCATAACTTTACACACGGAGGTCCGATTCAGGTGCATAATATATCGAGACATTTGTTATTGAACAACGGCTGCTCTCGAGAAATTCAAATGATCATAAAATTTCACTCGGATGTCCGATTCAAGCGCATAATATATTGAGACGCTCGAAATTGAACAACGGAAGCTCTCGAGAAATTAAAATTGTCATAACTTTACACACGGAGGTCCGATTTAGGCACATCACATGTCGAGACGCTCGAAATTGAACAACGGAAGCTGACGAGAAATTCAAATGGTCATAACT
>NC_038256.2:15180067-15182326 GCF_000004515.6 Glycine max
CTCGAGAAATTAAAATGGTCATACTTTACACACGGAGGTCCGATTCAGGCAAATCACATGTCGAGACGCTCAAAATTGAACAACGGAAGCTGACGAGAAATTCAAATGGTCATAACTTTTCACACGGAGGTCCGATTCAGGTGCATAATATATCGAGACATTGGTTATTGAACAATGGAAGCTCCCGGGAAATTAAAATATTCATTACTTTTCACTCGGATGTCTGATTCAGGCACATCAGATATCGAGATGCTCGAAATTGAACAACGGAAGCTCTCGAGAAATTCAAATGGTCATACCTTTTCACACTGAGGTCCAATTCAGGCACATCACATATTGAGACGCTCCAAATTTAACAACGTAAGCTCTCGAGAAATTAAAATGGTCATAACTTTTCATACGGATGTCCGATTCAGGTGCATAATATATCGAGACGTTGGTTATTGAACAACGGATGCTCTCGAGAATTTCAAATGGTCATAAATTTTCACTCGGATGTCCGATTCAAGTGCATAATATATCGAGACGCTCGAAATTGAACAACGGAAGCTCTCGAGAAATTAAAATGGTCATAACTTTTCACTCGGATTTCCTATTCAGGTGCATAATATATTGAGACGTTCGTATTTGAACACCGGATGCTCTCGAGAAATTCAAATGGTCATAACTTTTCACACGGAGGTCCGATTCAGGCACATCACATGTCGAGCCGCTTGAAATTGAACAACGTAAGCTCTGCAGAAATTCAAATGGTCATAACTTTTCACACGGAGGTCCGATTCCGGCGCATCATATATCGAGACGCTCGAATTTGAACAGTGGAAGCTCTCGAGAAATTTAAATGGTCATAACTTTTCACTCGGATTTCCGATTCAGGTGCATAATATATGGAGACGTTCGTAATTGAACAACGGATGCTCTCGAGAAATTCAAATGGTCATAACTTTTCACGCGGATGTCCGATTCAGGCGCATAATATATCGAGACCCTCGAAATTGAACAATGGATGGTCTCGACAAATTAAAATTGTCATAACTTTACACACGGAGGTCCAATTCAGGCACATCACATGTCGAGACGTTTGAAACTGAACAACGGAAGCTGACGAGAAATTCAAATGGTCATAACTTTTCACACAGAGGTCCGATTCAGGCGCATCATATATCGAGACACTCGAAATTGAACAACGGAAGCTCTCGAGAAATTAAAGTGGTCATAACTTTTCAATCGGATGTCCGATTCAGGCACATAATATATCGAGACGCTCAATATTGAACAACCGAAGCTCTCGAGAAATTAAAATGGTCATAACTTTTCACTCGGATGTCCGATTCAGGCGCATCATATATCGAGACGCTCGAAATTGAATAATAGAAGCTCTCGAGAAATTAAAATGGTCATAACTTTTCACTTGGATGTCTGATTCAGGTGCATAATATATGGAGACGTTCGTATTATAACACCGGATGCTCTCGAGAAATTCAAATGGTCATAAATTTTCACTCGGATGTCCGATTAGAGCACATAATATATCGAGACCCTTGAAATTGAACAACAGAAGCTCTCGAGAAATTGAAATGGTCATACCGTTTCACTCGGATGTCCGATTCAGGCGCATAATATATCGAGACGCTCGATATTGAAAAACGGAAGCTCACGAGAAATTAAAAATGGTCATAACTTTTCATACGGATGTCCGATTCACGTGCATAATATATCGAGACAATTGCTATTGAAAAACGACTGCTCTTGAGAAATTGAAATGGTCATAAATTCTCACTCGGATGTCGGATTCAAGCGCATAATATATCGAGACGCTCGAATTGAACAACAGAAGCTCTCGAGAAATTACAATGGTCATAACTTTACACACGGAGGTCCGATTCAG
This sequence comes from Glycine max, assembly GCF_000004515.6. Lineage (NCBI taxonomy): Eukaryota > Viridiplantae > Streptophyta > Magnoliopsida > Fabales > Fabaceae > Glycine > Glycine max. The sequence goes on from NC_038256.2 coordinate 15,181,956, forward strand.
GTGCATAATATATCGAGACATTTGTTATTGAACAACGGCTGCTCTCGAGAAATTCAAATGATCATAAAATTTCACTCGGATGTCCGATTCAAGCGCATAATATATCGAGACGCTCGAAATTGAACAACGGAAGCTCTCGAGAAATTAAAATTGTCATAACTTTACACACGGAGGTCCGATTTAGGCACATCACATGTCGAGACGCTCGAAATTGAACAGCGGAAGCTGACGAGAAATTCAAATGGTCATAACTTTTCACACGGAGGTCCGATTTAGGTGCATAACATAGCGAGACATTGGTTATTGAACAACGGAGGCTCTCGAGAAATTGGCTACAGTCGAGGCTTGATTCGGATGTCCGATTCAGGCGC
>NC_038256.2:15182426-15185117 GCF_000004515.6 Glycine max
CGAGAAATTAAAATGGTCATAACTTTTCATACGGATATCCGATTCAGGTGCATAATATATCGAGACATTGGTTATTGAACAACGACTGCTCTCGAAAAATTCAAATGGTCATAAATTTTCCCTCGGATGTCCGATTCAAGCGCATAATATATCGAGACGCTTGAAATTGAACAACGGAAGCTCTCGAGAAATTAAAATGGTCATAACTTTACACACGGAGGTCCGATTCAGGCAAATCACATGTCGAGACGCTCAAAATTGAACAACGGAAGCTGACGAGAAATTCAAATGGTCATAACTTTTCACACGGAGGTCCGATTTAGGTGCATAATATATCGAGACATTTGTTATTGAACAATGGAAGCTCCCGGGAAATTAAAATATTCATTACTTTTCACTCGGATGTCTGATTCTGGCACATCAGATATCGAGACGCTCGAAATTGAACAACGGAAGCTCTCGAGAAATTCAAATGGTCATAACATTTCACACTGAGATCCAATTCAGGCACATCACATATCGAGACGCTCCAAATTTAACAATGTAAGCTCTCGAGAAATTAAAATGGTCATAACTTTTCATACGGATGTCCGATTCAGTGCATAATATATCGAGACGTTGGTTATTGAACAACGGATGCTCTCGAGAATTTCAAATGGTCATAAATTTTCACTCGGATGTCCGATTCAAGTGCATAATATATCGAGACGCTCGAAATTGAACAACGGAAGCTCTCGAGAAATTAAAATGGTCATAACTTTTCACTCGGATTTCCTATTCAGGTGCATAATATATTGAGATGTTCGTATTTGAACACCGGATGCTCTCGAGAAATTAAAATGGTCATAACTTTTCACACGGAGGTCCGATTCAGGCACATCACATGTCGAGCCGCTTGAAATTGAACAACGTAAGCTCTGCAGAAATTCAAATGGTCATAACTTTTCACACGGAGGTCCGATTCCGGCGCATCATATATCGAGACGCTCGAATTTGAACAGCGGAAGCTCTCGAGAAATTTAAATGGTCATAACTTTTCACTCGGATTTCCGATTCAGGTGCATAATATATGGAGACGTTCGTAATTGAACAACGGATGCTCTCGAGAAATTCAAATGGTCATAACTTTTCACGCGGATGTCCGATTCAGGCGCATAATATATCGAGACCCTCGAAATTGAACAACGGATGGTCTCGACAAATTAAAATTGTCATAACTTTACACACGGAGGTCCAATTCAGGCACATCACATGTCGAGATGTTTGAAACTGAACAACGGAAGCTGACGAGAAATTCAAATGGTCATAACTTTTCACACAGAGGTCCGATTCAGGCGTATCATATATCGAGACACTCGAAATTGAACAACGGAAGCTCTCGAGAAATTAAAGTGGTCATAACTTTTCAATCGGATGTCCGATTCAGGCGCATAATATATCGAGACGCTCAATATTGAACAACCGAAGCTCTCGAGAAATTAAAATGGTCATAACTTTTCACTCGGATGTCCGATTCAGGCGCATCATATATCGAGACGCTCGAAATTGAATAATAGAAGCTCTCGAGAAATTAAAATGGTCATAACTTTTCACTTGGATTTCCGATTCAGGTGCATAATATATGGAGACGTTCGTATTATAACACCGGATGCTCTCGAGAAATTCAAATGGTCATAAATTTTCACTCGGATGTCCGATTAGAGCACATAATATATCGAGACCCTTGAAATTGAACAACAGAAGCTCTCGAGAAATTGAAATGGTCATACCGTTTCACTCGGATGTCCGATTCAGGCGCATAATATATCGAGATGCTTGATATTGAAAAACGGAAGCTCACGAGAAATTAAAAATGGTCATAACTTTTCATACGGATGTCCGATTCATGTGCATAATATATCGAGACAATTGTTATTGAAAAACGGCTGCTCTTGAGAAATTGAAATGGTCATAAATTCTCACTCGGATGTCGGATTCAAGCGCATAATATATCGAGACGCTCGAATTGAACAACAGAAGCTCTCGAGAAATTAAAATGGTCATAACTTTACACACGGAGGTCCGATTCAGGTGCATAATATATCGAGACATTTGTTATTGAACAACGGCTGCTCTCGAGAAATTCAAATGATCATAAAATTTCACTCGGATGTCCGATTCAAGCGCATAATATATCGAGACGCTCGAAATTGAACAACGGAAGCTCTCGAGAAATTAAAATTGTCATAACTTTACACACGGAGGTCCGATTTAGGCACATCACATGTCAAGACGCTCGAAATTGAACAACGGAAGCTGACGAGAAATTCAAATGGTCATAACTTTTCACACGGAGGTCCGATTCAGGTGCATAAAATAGCGAGACATTGGTTATTGAACAACGGAGGCTCTCGAGAAATTGAAATGATCATAAGTTTTAACTCGGATGTCCAATTCAGGCGCATAATATATCGAGACGCTTGATATTGAACAACGGAAGCTCTCGAGAAATTAAAATGGTCATAAATTTTCATACGGATATCCGATTCAGGTGCATAATATATCGAGACATTGGTTATTGAACAACGGATGTTCTCGAGAAATTCAAATGGTCATAACTTTTCACTCGCATAATATATCGAGACGCTTGAAATTGAACAACGGAAGCTCTCGAGAAATTAAAATGGTCATAACTTTACACACGGAGGTCCG